>NC_092109.1:6599973-6764766 GCF_045679555.1 Salvelinus alpinus
CATTGAAACAAAAAATATTCCTTTGCGAGAAGTTCCATTGTGCGATCCCTAAACAGGCTCAGGTGCCTGTAAGGACAGAGCACTGATCGACAGGATTCCTTGTAATGCCTCTGCTGTAAAATCCTTGAGTCCCAAATAATGCTCAGCCGCACTCACAATGATGCCTATTTTCTCTGATTTCCCCTCTGTTTGTGCAGTGCAGTTGATAACCAATGCAATAAAGGCTACAAAGTCCACCTTCTTGACATGCAACATGTCAGGATCCCTCTGTTGACAAGGAATATTATCTGGTGTCTCTATGTGTCTCTATTCCTACTACCATTATTTCTTCAACTTCACTCCTTTATTCCACTCTTCTCAATGCCTCTGCATAGGAGACGTGCTGGACAGCCCTTATTCTTACTGCCTCGGTCTCCTTCGCCCAAACAGGACACTTCAGAAGTTTGGGTGCATGTTCACCACCACAATTGCAGAATTTAGGCTCAGCTGGCATAGATACCCCTCCCGTCATACACTTGACACATGGCCAAATATTTTGCATTTATCACACTGCACGAAGGCTTTTTCCACCACTACTTAAGTACATTTTAACACTCCTGCTCTGTTCCGGTCGAATTGGACCGATTTACAAGTTCTCTCTCTGAAAAATGTACTTCATTTAATCTGATTGTCATAAGGTTCCATGCCTTTGTCCACACAGGGCATCTGAACACACAAAATACATTTTGATGATTTTCTTTACATTTTGGGTGTTTTATTTCACTTTTGTACACCTGTGGTGTTCCCGGTCAAAAATGACCGGTCATTAGAAATGAATGGGTGAGACTACAATTAGTGTATAAAATTGAGTTCAGGCACATGCACATTCATCAGAAGGACACACTTCCTCTCCCAGACCCCCACATGCATGTGTATTTGAGCACGCACACACACACCTCACTCCCCTTCTTGGCTTCCATGCTAACCCCCACGGGAACTTTTCCCCTATAGCATCTTTCCCCCACAGGAACCACACCTTGTTTCAATAAAATATAGAACTTTTCTCACAGCTCTGGTATATAAAGCTTTTTTGAGGCCTTTTCATTCTGTGGCAGCACAATGACCAAACGATATAGCGTATGTGAGGCTCTTGATCATACCTTTGATCATGACACTGGTGAGGAAGAGAGGCCAGGAAACTGACAGTGAAGATGCATTAGAGGAGAAAGTAGTCTGTGATAAATAGCACAATATGTTTCATCTGAGTATTTGTTATAGTCAAAATAATCATTTTCTTTTTCTTCTAGCGACACCCCAAAGATAACACCCTTGATAGGTGCCCTGCTTCGAAGATCCACACACAACACATTCCATTCCGATATATTATTTTGGCACATAACACGCTCTTTCCGTTCCATAGATATACAACTAAATAAACCCATTTGTTTTTATTTTCATCGGCGCCACCTCATCCTCAATTTTTACAGACTTCAATCGGATCTCCCAGTTAACCTCTATCCAAAACCCTTACTCTGACCAAAAAAGAATCAGAACTAGGCTTGAATTTACTACATTCCACTACCACTTTACTTCTATTTCCTTTTGTATTCGCCAATGTAATCCAATTCTTCTCACTCTCATCTCCACTTGACACGCCATCTTATTGAAACTTCACTGCCATTTTCTCCTTTCCCAGAGTTCCTTGTTGTCTTGAAAGCACCACATGAGCTAAAACTAGCATGGCTGACTTGTGACCCATGTGACTACACAGCAAGCTAGAGAGGCTGGTGTTAGCAAGACTAGGCTAAAACCACAGGGTTTCTAAACCCAAAGGCGCAACATCACGAGACTTTAAGGAACACTTGCGAAACAGACCAAACAGACCAGGCCGGTGTTTGGGAAGTCAATAAAAGAAGTGAAAAATTCTTCCTTAGTTGTTCATTCTCTCGAAATCTAAAGACAAACTACACGACCAAAGGTATGCGGACACCTGCTCGTCGAACATTTAATTCCAAAATCATGGGCATTAAAATGGAGTTGGTCGCCCCTTTGCTGCTATTACAGCCCCCACTCTTCTGGGAAGGCTTTCCACTAGACGTTGGAACATTGCTGAGGGGACTTGCTTCCATTCAGCCACAAGAGCATTAGTGAGGTCTGGCATTGATGTTGCGCGATTAGGCCTGGCTCAAAGTCGGCGTTCCAATTCATCCCAAAGGTGCTCGATGGGGTTGAGGTCAAGGCTCTGTGCAGGCCAGTCAACTTTTTCCACACCGATCTCGACAAACCATTTCTGTAAACCCAGATTCGTCTGTTGGACCGCCAGAGCGTGAAGTGTGATTCATCACTCTGCCAAGCAGGGTCGTGTTTCGGAGGACGCATGGCTCTCGACATTCGCCTCTCCTGAGTCCGTATACCAATTGGATATCACGAAATTATGGAGAAAAAGGGGTAAAAATAAAAAAATAAAAGGAATGCTTCTCCAATAGAAATCCCAGATCACACTTGTAGGCGATGTCATGGCGACGTTGGCTAGCTAAGCTCATGTATAGAAACACATAATCGGGTCTAACGGTTGTCTTGCAACGAACTGCACATTTGCAGGTCATGAAATCAAAGGCACCCCTTCGTTATAAAGTTGTTTTTGGCAAAAATGAAAACATGTTAGCTTGTCACTTTCACAAGGTTGGAGTAATAACATGTTGAACTACTGAAGACATTGGCTCGAATCTAGGTTGTGTCTTTTGATTTCGAGAAAATTAACAACTAAGGAAGAATTCTTCACTTCTCTCAATGACCTCTCAAACCCTGGCCTAGTCTGTTTGGTCTGTTTCGCAAGCGTTCCTGGGAATATTTGCGATGTTGCGCCTCTGGGTTTAGAAACTCTGAGGTAACTGCATACATGGAGTGTGTCGGAAAGTGGTTGTGTCAACAGAAGTGGGTGTATGGAAAGCAAATCAGCTAATTGGGCAGATTTTTTTCCACTCAAGATCATTTTGCGTGGCTGATTGGGCTGCACGATGAGTCCATTGTCGACAACCATAGCATTTTAGCTAAACCTAAACCTAATCCATTTCCTAACCTTAAACTCATTCTCCTAATCTCCTGCTACGTTTGTTCTCTTAACCTGCCTAGTTAATTCTCTTCTATGTTAGTTCTCTTAACCTGCTATATAAACATTAAGCTGACCGCGGGGCACCCGGCCATGGCTGTCTAGTAATGAGGCACTGATGTTACACCCATCCCTGTTGATCCACCCACTTCTTTTGCAACGCCCACTTTCAGATACACTCCAAGTATGCAGTTACCTGTACCTGCCAAATTGCACCAAAGCCGCCATGGCATTTCTCTTTTGTACAGATGTGAGTGCTAGCGATAGTTATTTAGACAGGGTACCATGGCGTTCTTGTGCACAGGGACTAGAGTGGTCTGCTTGAAACATGTAGGTATTACAGACCATTGGGTTGGGAAGTGAAATTATTTTCCAATCGTTTCATTCTGAACAGAAGCGTAATTTTTTTCATTCCGTTCCGCTGTTTGACCAGCAAAATAAAGTTCTGTACTGGTTTGAACACAAAAGAAGTAATGGTTTATATTGTTCCTTTTTAAATCTACTTAAAAAAAATATATATATTTAACTCAACATTAAATGAACAATGGATAGAGCAGCTTGCTATGGAGTGGGCAAGCTACATACATGCATTGGACAGACAAGTGTGGTGTAGTATGCGGGTGAGGAGAGCGTGGGCATGAAGCGCTGGGCATCTTGTTTTAATGACATGCATTATCTGAATTAGGTACACATAATTTTACCTACGGAGTAGCGGCTTCAATGAAGGAACTTTGAATGTCTTTGAAATTCAGAGAGTTGGCTTAACTAACGTTGGTCCACAGCTAGCTGTTGATCCCACTCCTTGAAAGAGGCAGCTCTAGCCTTTAGCTCAGTGCAGATGTTGCCTGTAATCCATGGCTTCTGGTTGGTCACTGTGGGGATGACATCGTCGATGCACTTATTGATGAAGCCGGTGACTCTTCCATGACATCGGATGGGTCCCGGAACATATTCCAATATGTGCTAGCAAAACAGTTCTGTAGCTTAGCACCCACCTCATCTGACCCCTTCTGTATTGTGACCGTACATACAGTGCATTCGGAAAGTATTCAGACCCCTTGACCTTTTCCACATTTTTTTACATTACAGCCTCATTCTAAAATGTATTGAATTCTTTTTTTCTCATCAATCTACACACAATACCCCGAAATGACAAAGCAAAAACAAGTTGTTTTCTTGACATTTTTGCAAATATTAAATTAAAAACGGAAATTTCACATTTACATAAGTACTCAGACCCTTTACTCAGTACTTTGTTGAAGCACCTTAGGCGGCAATTACAGCCTTGAGTCTTCTTGGGTATGACTCCACAAGTTTGGCACACCTCTACTTGGGAGTTTCTCCCATTCTTCTCTGCAGATTCTCTCAAGCTCTGTCAGGTTGGATGAGGAGCGTCGCAGCACAGCTATTTTCAGGTCTCTCCAGAGATGTTTGATCGGATTCAAGTCTGGGCTCTGGCTGGGCCACTCAAGGACATACAGACACTTGTCCCGAAGCCACTCCTGTGTTGTCTTGGCTGTATGCTTAGGGTCGTTGTCCTGTTGGAAGGTGACCCTTCGCCCCAGTCCGGGGTCCTGAGTGCTCTGGAGCAGGTTTTCATCAAGTATCTCTCTGTACTCTGCTCCGTTCATCTTTCCCTCAATCCTGACTGGTCTCCCAGTTCCTGCTGCTGAAAAACATCCCCACAGCATGATGTTGCCACCACCATGCTTAACCGTATGGGGGGCAGGTTTCTTCCAGACGTGACGCTTAGTATTAAGGTCAAAGAAAATTCTATCTTAGTTTCATCAGACCAGAGAATTTTGTATCTCATGGTCCGAATCCTTGAGGTGCCTTTTGGCTAACTCCAAACAGGCTGTCCTGTGCCTTTTACTGAGGAGTGGCTTCCGTCTGACCGCTCTACCATAAAGGCCTGATTGGTGGAGAGCTGCAGAGATGGTTGTCCTTCTGAAAGGTTCTCCCATCTCCACAGAGGAACTCAGGAGCTCATTGGGTTCTTGGTCACAGTACATCAGGAGACGTGGAGGCCGTAGGAGGCCATTTGTGGCCTGCTGGAGGTCATTTTGCAGGGCTCTGGCAGTGCTCCTCCTGCTCAAAGGCGGAGGTAGCGGTCCTGCTGCTGGGTTGTTGCCCTCCTTCACGTCTCCTGATGTACTGGCCTGTCTCCTGGTAGCGCCTCCATGCTCTGGACACTACGCTGACAAACACAGCAAACCTTCTTGCCACAGCTCGCATTGATGTGCCATCCTGGATGAGCTGCACTACCTGAGCCACTTGTGTGGGTTGTAGACTCCGTCTCATGCTACCACTAGAGTGAGAGCACCGCCAGCATTCAAACGTGACCAAAACATCAGCCAGGAAGCATAGGAACTGAGAAGTGGTCTGTGGTCACCACCTGCAGAATCACTCCTTTATTGGGGGTGTCTGGCTAATTGCCTATGATTTCCACCTTTTGTCTATTCCATTTGCACAACAGCATGTGAAATTTATTGTCAATCAGTGTTGCTTCCTTGTGGACAGTTTGATTTCACAGAAGTGTGATTGACTTGGAGTTACATTGTGTTGTTTAAGTGTTCCCTTTATTTTTTTGAGCAGTGTATTTCACTTCTGGACTAGATCAGATAAGCCTACAACCTGTCCATTGACTAAAAACCCGGCTAAATTATGGTCTCGCATGAATATAACACCCCAAAAAAGGCTTAAATGAGCAAGCTAGAATGCTTTGAGTGTAAAATGTACAAATATGCCTCCTTTGATGTCCTGACTTAAACGTAGTAGTTCTTACATTATACCTTCAAAAATGTTTGATATTTCATTTACTCAAACAAAACAGATTTTCCCCATGTAAAAACATTTTAATGAAAAATTGTGAAACTTCCTTCCTGTAATTATTTTGTGCATTGTTTAGACCGGGAACAGTGTGCCAACTAAGGCATGGTATACATTTATACATAAAACATATAATTGTTTCATTGTGGTCAAGTTAAATTAAAACAAATTACAATTGGATTTACTTCGTTGCAGACATTTAATCAAGATGGAATGTTGGACTACTCAATGAAATGATTTAGGACAAATCTGGATCAACCTTGAAAAATGTGTCATAAAATTGGTGAACTGAACAAAATACTTGTATACCCACAAAGATAAACTTACAGATTTTGAAATGTATACAATACTTCTGGTGACTGAGTTAGGATTAAAAACAAAGGCAAAATAGATGCAAGTTTTAAGGCAGATTTTTCTATGTTTAGGTATTGGTAAACTGGGTACTAACAACAGAAACAAAATACACAATTAATGGGTATCCAGTGAACCACCTACACAATATTTCAGGTGCTAGATTTTCAATGACAATTAAAGGGGCAAGCTGAAATAGTTACAGCCGTCCAATTCTTATTTCGATTAACAATATGTACTCATTGTTTCTTGAAGAATATAACCATCACGTTGATCTCATCATGGAATGAGAGTCCTTGCATCCATAGCTCCATCTGCCGTTTGGAGAGTTGTTACATTTGTCGGGCCCCAGCACCCCTCAGATTGATAGCAAACCAAGTGTCAGGGCTGCCATTTGGCTGAAAAATGATTTAGAGATTGTAACTTTAAACCACATTTCTTTCTAATACACAACTCATTTTCACTTGCCATAGTTCATGTGCAGCAGAATTCCATGAAAAAGGAAATCATTATTTGGAGATATTCATTCACAGAATACATGTCAGGACCAAGCACCTTGATTGGTTAAAAATTGCATTTCCCCTCAGTGTTTTTCTCTCTCTCCTTTTAAAATGTGCCCTCCTCTCTCTCAGTAGTCCATCTTCAGGGAGAAGTGACAACAGAAAGAGACCATTGATGTCCTCCACATGGTTGTGTTGACATTGGGAGACCTGATGGGCGGGTCATCATCCTCTTTGAGTTCAGTCACTGAGGACTGGCAGAGATGTTCTCATTAAGAAAGTGCACCTAGTAGAGCAGGAGGTAGCTAGACGAAGTAGCTGTGCCCTCTGAGATAGTCTACATTGCCGTCAACAATGCAAACCAACTGATCAGACCTGCGAACCACCTTTCATCCTAAATTACCACTCATTATGAACAGATCAGTCAGTCTGCAGCCGCCGGCAGCAACGTAGTCGATCTCAAACACGCACTATGTGTAGTAATCTAGCTTGCCACCGATGGTCTTGCAGCCCTTGCCGGAGAAGATCTTCTCGCTCTTTGGGAAATAGACCAAGTCTCTGGCCATCTGGTCGACCACGTCCTGGTCAGGCTCCAGGCCCTTGGCGGCCATCTCTGCCATGCCACACAGCAGCACGTGCCTGAATTCCAGAGGCAGGAAGGGGACAAAGAAGTCAACTAGGTTCTTGTCTATCAGACTGGTGTGCCACAACCCACCTACACAGAGAAAGGGAGGGAGAGAACAGTCATAAGATGGGCAAGAAGAAGCTACCACCATTTGCTTACCCAATCCTCTCAGATGTACACAAGTGCCTAGGGAGTAAGGATAGTCATAAAATGGGCAGGGGCAAGAAAGGCAGATGGACAGAATATAGATATCACAGGTAATCTTTGTATTGAAGGTCTGAAAAAGTCTCCAATTGCATCCCCAGTCTTCAAACCCCAGCTGTAGTAACAAAGTAGAAAACCCTGTCCTTAGAGAAACATGTGATCCGTTTCAGGAAACTAGGCGTATGTCGCAGGTCACTACTTCACATGAGAGCCATTTGAAAGTAATATATATATGTTTTATTTATCAAAATGCATTTTTGGGCAGAAATGCCTTCTGGAACATGTGAACTTTCATGTGCCTTAATAAATTTTTTTATGCCATCTGTCAATATGAATACAATTGTTAAATTACGAGTCTAGTTGGTTTAGCCACAGAAAAAGAGGCAACCTTCCCACTAGCCATGATTGTGTTGCTCTCCACTCTGGAGGACAGAGTTTTGAAATCAATGGAATTAGATTATGATAGCTAAGGAGATGCAGAAAACACCTGTCTCCGGATTACATCTTCTAACTAAGGGCAACCATGGCATCCGTGACAGGGAGAAGTGTCCAACCATGATGTATAAAGGTAAGATAGTCTAGCTAGCTACATTTTCAGACATTGCACGTTTCTAATTTTGACAAAGTCGTTTTCATTTCAAGTTAAAGTGTACAGTTAGCTAGCTAGCCAACGTTAGCTGGCTGGCTCGCTAGCTAACATGTATGATCTTATTATTTCGTATTTCAGAGCCATTTGCTTGGTTAGTTATAGCCCAATGTTAGCTAGCTAACATTGAACCTGGTTGGTTAGCTGCCTGCAGATTCATTCAGGATAGGAACGTCATGAGTTGGGATTATGGTTCATTGTTTAGCTAGCTAGCTACATGTCCTAACAAAATACTCCACTATGCATGTGCCCATTTTAATAAAATGTCACTGCCACAACTGTTAGCCAGTTAGCTTGGATGCTTGACCGCTGTTAGGACAGAATGCTCAGATCAAACCTTAAAGAGATTGGTGGAGCTAAGGCTTAAGAGGGTGTGAAAAATGCTGAATGGGTGTAGACAAAGAAGAACTCTCCAGTATGTACCAAAACATTCCAAGGCCATTTTCTCAAAAGTGAGGTTACAAGTTTATCAACTTTCAAAGCAGAACTACTTTCCCATTGTTCCTCAAATGCAGTGTATGATATACCGTTTTGCAGCTCTGGGTCTCTGCTTTTATCCAATGTAAAAAACACCATGAATAGAGTTAACAAAGTGCATAAGTTAGGCTTCAGCCCTAAAGAAGGATGGCAAAGAGGTGGCTTACTCTTCTTGTTGTTGAACACGGACAGGGAGAGAGCTGCTTCTAAGTCATGCAATTGTATCTCCTCTCGGTCTCGACCTGCTTTCCAGAAGTCCAGGGCCACCTGCGTGATGTGCTCTCCTCCAGCGTTGCTATGGAGATGAGCAAAACAAACTAGTAGATATTAAAGTTGCCATTTCCTGGTTGCTAAAATGAATAGTTTGCCTAATTTCAGTTGGTCTACACTATACTAGCTTATTTTGTCACAATCATTGTACCCTCTAAACCTGTGAAATATATTTTCTACAACTAATAATATTGTAGTTTCAGCTGCTCGAAGCTGGTGTACAAAACCGAAAGTAAGAAACAAAAACAAAACTTGTGAATTGGAAGCATAGAAACTAATCACATAACAGATCTACTACTTCTTAGACTCGCTTTCAAGTAGAATTATAGGTCTATAACTCACATTTCTATGAATTTGGTCAGGTCGCCCATAAAAGTTGCATATTGCCACTTTAAGCTGGGTCCAACGTTCTTTTTCTTCCTCACTGGTCCGGACATGGGGTAGTTTATAAATGCATTAGGTTCATGTGTGGTGATTTTATTTGCAAAATAAAAAAATCTGAAGTAACTGAACTTTAGTTTTGGGAGCCGTATCTGATTCACAGCTGACGTTTAGGTAAGTAAAACCATGGTTACTACAACGAGTCGTTAAGTTGTGGGAAAGATAGGATGATGGATGTCTAATATATTTGGACTGTAAATCCAGTTTTTAAAAAAATACAAAAGCATCCAAAAACATAACATGAATTCTTAAAAAAAAAAAAAATCACACACTGCTGGTCTGTCTGGCCTACCTGAGGAAGATGAAGATGGCTTGGCGGTAGGAGACCCCGTCGAGATTTTCGTAGTAATCCAAGTAGGGCTTTATACAGTCGATTAGGCCAGGGTGCATCTTGTCCATCTCGTCAAAGATGAACATGGAACGTGGGCAGTTGGTGACATTGCCTTTGACCCACTGCTGCAGCTGAGACTGGGGGATGGTCACAACAGTTTAAACAGACTTATCTACAGCAGTGAAGATATATTTTGCGGCTATGCTGTAAGCTATTTCTAAAACATAAAACAAAAAAAAAGACATGCAGTACCAGTCAAAAGTTTAGACACACCTACTCATTCAAGGCTTTTCTTTATTTTTACTATTTCCTATATTGTAGAATAATAGTGAAGACATCAAAACTATGAATTAACAGATATGGAATCATGCAGTAACCCAAAAAAGTTTTTATTTTATTTTTAAGTCAAAATATATTTTATATTTGAGATTCTTCAAAGTAGCCATCCTTCGCCTTGATGACAGCTTTGCACACTCTTGGAATTCTCTCGACCAGCTTCTTGAGATACCTGGAATGCATTTCAATTAACAGGTGTGCCTTGTTAAAAGTAAATGTCTTTCCTTCTTAATGTGTTTGACCCAATCAGTTGTGTTGTGACAAGGTAGGGGTGGTACACAGAAGATGGTCTTTTACCAAATTGGGCTAAGTCCATATTATGGCAAGAACAACTCAAATAAGAAGAGAAACAGTCCATCATTAGTTTAAGACATGAAGGTCAGTAAATCCGGAAAATGTCAAGAACTTCGAAAGTTTCTTCAAGTGCGGTCGCAAAAACCATCAAGCGCTATGATGGAACTGGCTCTCATAAAGACCGCCACAGGAAAAGAAGACCCAGAGTTACCTCTGCTGCAGAGGATAATTTCATTATAGTTACCAGCCTCCGAAATTGCAGCCCAAATAAATGCATCAGTTCAAGTAACCGACACATCAACAGTTCAGAGGAGACTGCGTGAATCAGGCCTTCATGGTCGATTTGCTGCAAAGAAACCACTACTAAAGAACACCAATAATAATAAGAGACTTGCTTGGTCCAAGAAACACGAGCAATAGACATTAGGCCGGTGGAAATCTGTCCTTTGGTCTGCTGAGTCGAAATTAGAGATTTTTGGTTCCAACCGCCGTGTCTTTGTGAGACGCAGTGGGTGAACGGATGATCTCTGCATGTGCGGTTCCCACCGTGAAGCATGGAGGTGGTGGTGCTTTTCTGGTGACACTGTCAGTGAGGGCTATTTGACCAAGGAGAGTGATGAAATGATGCATTAGATGACCTGGCCTCCACAATAATCCGACCTCAACCCAAATGAGATGGTTTGTGATGAGTTGGACCAACAAGTGCTCAGGATATGTGGGAACTCCTTCAAGACTGTTGAAAAATCATTCCAGGTGAAGCTGGTTGAGAGAATGCCAAGTGTGCAAAGCTGTCAAATGCAAATGGTGGCTACTTTGAAGAATCTAAAATATATTTAGATTTTCTTAACACTTTTTTGGTTACTACATGATTCCATGTGTAATTTCATAGTTTTTATGTCTTCACTATTATTCTACAACGTAGAAAATAGTAAAAAATAAAGTAAAACCCTTGAATGAGTAGGTAGCCCAACTTTTGAATGGTACTGTACATCCTGTATCATATAGAACCCTCCTTCATTCTTCCCATCTAACCAGGGACCGATTTAGACCTAGGACACCAGGTGGGTGCAATTCATTATCAGGTAGAACAGAAAACCAGTAGTATTCCGGACCTCGTAGGGTAAGATTTGAATACCACTGATATAGAATATGCATTAGAGTGATTTTTTTTACAGCCTAATTCTCCATTGATAATTTCCCTGCCACTGTTACTGGGTATTACATTTCAATATAACAAAATACTTGTTTTACCTTGTAGTCCTCAATCTGACTCAGATGAGGGAAATGAGCTGTAGAAACAAACTGATGGATGAAACTGCTGGCCATGCCCTCCTTGTAGATGTTTTCAGCTATCAACTGGCTGACGAAGTTCTTCCCTGTACCAGTCCAGCCATGTAGAGAGAGCACCAGGGGCTTTTTAGGGTTTTTATTGTTCATGAAACCCGTTACAGCTTTCTGGATGACTCTGGAGGCAACATGTTGACCAAACAGCTTCCGATCTAGGGCCACTTCCAAACCTGATGACAGGGAAGGAGTTGATTATTAAGTGTCAATGAATGGGACGTGCTACGACCATTATTTCTATACTACCATTATATGTAGGCTACAGTCAGATGGTGGAACGATTTTTTGTCAGTGGTTGCAGGATATTGCCTGATTTAGATTGGCCGTTTCTGCATATGATTTCCAACATTTTGGTAGGTGATTTGTTAGTCAACTTCTGGGCCTATAACTAGATACTTGCAGCTTCTTCTCTTCTGTCATTATATGTTGCCCTGAAAGACTAAACAAACCCTTGCTCACCAGAATAATGTCATAAATTTACATAATGAATGCTTTAATTTAGTTGACATCAGTAAAGTTCTCGATCATCTCTGATTCTTACTTGGAGCAAATATGTTTAGGGACCGGGAAGAATATGTAATAATAAAAAAATAAAAAATGTAAGACTATATGTTTCAAATTTCAGTTTGACCGTTGTAAGGAAATAGAAAGCTGTGAAAACGACCCAACATGTTTCTGATAAGATTTCGGTTCGGCTTGGATGCATATTTTATGTGGTTGAAATACTTTTAGCTTTTCTGATGCTGATAAAGATAGATACCGTCTGTAAAGGTGCTAACTGCGCATTCGCATTCTCTCAAGATGCTGAATGAAAGAAATCATATTTTTCCACTCCTGTTCCTGAGTCAAAATTGTGCCTACATTTGGTGTATCATTTTACTGCAAGAAATGCTTAATTCTGCAGGAGTTACTATTAAGGCTATGTGAGAGGTTACACACTTAGTGTCCAGATTTCAGTTTCCATTCTACCCATCTGAACAATAGCCTAGACTATAGTTCCCTTGACATGCATAGGCCTATTTGAAGTCCCTGTCTTGTACCTGTCAAATGTGTATACTGCCTCACAATCAAACATAAAATAGAAATCAATCGTCCTCTTCTACCAATTCAAATCTTTAGCAAACATGACTTTACCTTATTATTTCACAGATTTTCTCGTATTGAATTAAAATCAGACAATTGTACGGTTACATACATACGATAATGTGATTATTGTGGATAGTTAGATTAATATAATAGTTTGTTTAAAAAGTTTCTTTGCAAGAAGGATTTCCCTAATAATCCTGTTTACATGGACATCTGAAATTGGGGTACATGATAAATAGAGAAAAATCAGAAGAAAAAAAAACATTCTACCATGTTATTTTTTGGAAGCATATTGGATACGGAGTTTGGACATGTTTGTATGTGAAACAGGGGCGCAACTTTCCCTTGGGACAGGTGCATTTTTTGGTTTAGCCTACTGTATGACAAAAGGGGTCTGGATTGAATTGTTTATTTAGTCGAGCAGTCACAAATATATATATTTTTATGGCACAAGAGACACGTGTGATTTGTGCCCGTCTCAGTGGACTAATCCATTGACAAGGCCACGGGATGCCACGGTCCAAGAATATGGGGATTGTGGCTCAGATGCACATCTCTCTCCAGAATGCACTCTTCTGCCATTTCGTGGGTATTCATTGTTTCGTAACTTCATTGTGTGCATTGTTTGCTGTGCCTATCAATTCCCATTTACATACATCACCAGTAGTAGCCTACATTTACCATTAAATCCCAAAATGTCTAAGCTGCAATGTTTGGTTATGGTAATTTCTGTTAATGCAATGAATGTATTTTTATTACAGTCATTTACCATTAGTTCTCATTGTCGGAGTGGACATGTGTTTTGCAGAACTCACAACCTATGCTACACTTGAGAAACAAGTTTGGTATATTTCATTACATTTATGAGTTGTGTCAATTTATTAATCGTCTTTTGTTTGTAACGCGCCCATTTGGGGATGTCTGATAGTGGAGGTAAGTTAAGACAATCAGAAATACTAATGAGCTGTGGAGCTTCTCAAAGTAATTTCTCTTCACCTTCAAACAGCAAGTAAACAAAGTATTTTGACAATCAATTGTGAATGACAACAGGTCCTCAAAGAATTTCAACAATATTTCCAGCTCTCCCTTTCGATAACCAACGTTTCCAGTGGAAACGTCATAAAATACCTGATTACTTCTTATCCCTTGCACAAGAAGCCTACAGATGTGTCTGTCACGAGATCACTGGCACTGGAAACTGAGGGCCCAGAATATTTTATACAATGTCTCAAGTTTGCTAGCACAAGTTGAGGCGACCCAGTTGATAGTTGATACAATGTTTCAAGTTCGTTCCAGACAGGCCATGCAGTTCATATGATATTTATTTTTAATTTCTACCTGCAGGCTGCAATGTTATATTGGCTTTATGTAGGTCATTATTACATAGTTGGCAAATGGCAATGAAAGTAACTTTTAGACTTGTATAATTTTTATTAGATAGAATGTAGATTAACCACAGACAATGATTGAGACAAAGACTATTATAAACTAAATTAAACTGTTCCACAAAAATGTGCATATGTAAGTCAAAGCTGGCACGCAAATTGGTAGAAATGGTAAGAAATTGGCACATTGATCTCCGGCTCCCTTTGAGTCATTTGTGTGTCTTTTTTTAAATTAAACAGCGTGCTTAAAGCATCTGACTAGTTCAGTAAATACAGTTGATTATGGAAAAAGTTTTAAAATGTTGATTAATCGATTGGTTGAAAGAAAAGACTACTCTTGGTTGACCAAGATTTTTATTGTCAGGGACAGCCCTAGTAGAATGAGCTTAAGATCCACACAAAAAACTGAGGGAGGCCCCCTGCCAGGTTATGTCCCCCTCACTTCTGCTCCCCTGATGTGAACTACTTCTAAGAGGCATAGATAACTGTCCAGGCTGTTACACAACCGGCCGTGTACGGTTATTCCCATAGGGCGGAGCACAATTGGCCCAGCATTGTCCGGGTTTGGCCGGTGTAGGCCGTCATTGTAAATAAGAATAAGTTCCTAACTGACTTGCCGAGTTAAATAAAAGTAAAATATATAGAATTACTCACTTCACTCGTTCCAAACTGGCAGGCTTGCGCTAACGGTGAGGATACATGCGCATATCAAACACATTTGGAACGCCAATTTAGGCGTTTAGATGTCCTTATAATTCTAAAGATTGTTCAGGAAACTAGGTGTTTATTTCGGTTTTACGACTATTAAGACAAGCAGAGTAAGGTGTTTACATTACTATTGCATAATCTGACTACTGCCGTAATCCGTTTAATATCAAATTATTTCCATTCATGTAAACGTAGACTACTAGTTCTTATTGGCTACGTCGTTCCCATTTGGCGATTAGGTTGTAGGCTATTTGGCGCGGGTACAATTAGGCCTAAAAGCTTGGGTTTATGCACCAACACAAAATAGCCTAAAATAAATGACAAACTTCTATGTAGCCTATAGATATAAACTGCACAAGGCTGCTACATTCATGGGTTTAGGGTATCGTTTTCTCAAGCCGCCCACCCAATATTTAAACGACCCAAGTCAACCCTCGTTTTAGTAGGCCAACGGTATACTGGTGGAGATCGATAAGCAATTGCAAGATTAAAACGAAAAAGGACTGACTGTGTCTACATGATCAAATAGCCTAAGTAAACCACGTTAACACATCAACCATTTAATATTTAGCTTTACACATACCTGTTGAATTAAAAGCAATCCATTTTGAATCGCAATTTTCATATACATAATTGTATATTTTCCGCCCCACTGCTGCAACTCCCAAACCGACCATAAATGTGGTTGAGATTGGTTCGAACGCATTCACAAAAACACTCGATATCAACACATAATATACGAAGTAGGTTTTGTATGTTGCTTTCATTTTAACTTCAAATAAACATTTAGCTACCAAGTTTATAATTTAGAAACGCAAAGACGTTAAGAGTCCAAGTCAGCTATTTCCTCCTACGTAATCATTATGCGACAAAACAGCGAAAGCAAATATGTAGCAAAAGGGTCGTCACCAGGTATACTAGCCGCAACTATAAAACTCGGACATTTCAGATTTGCTAACTGGTATTAAGTTATACACGTGCAGTGTTCAACGTAAAATCAAATCGGGCATTTCCGAGTTTCCTAGTTCCGAATAGCAGATGAACGTGGCCTAATAAATGGATAAACCCCGCATATTTATACAATTTATATTCTTACAATCGGATTTTAAACACAACCCTAACTACACCACTAACCTGAAACGAAGACCAAAAAGCTACATTCTATGTTAATGATTTTTTACGATATAGCCCATTTTGACTTAGCTGGTTGTCACTCGTTACCACAGCCACAAAAGGGATCGCATTCAACATCGGCTACGTTCGGCCATGGTTTTTCACATGGACGTCATTAAGCGTTTCAGAATTGTAAAGTTAAAACTGCAAATTATATTCAGAAAGTCTACTATGTTAAGGCCCAGAGGTGTTCCGACTGAGCCAAAAATATGCAAGTAGCTAAGGAAGGACCACAATACCTTTACTTAATACAAATTAGGGTATGTTCAAAAAACCTAAAGTTGCAACGCCGTTAATTGGAAATGCCCCCAAAAAGAAACGTTAACACACCGGTACTAAATGTTCAACGTACCTGAGCTGTTGAAGGAGATCCACTCTGGTCTACAACATTCGTGAAAATAGTAAAACAAGTTCTGGTAGGTTGCGAGGAAGCCGGTGAGAGCCGCAGCCATACCAACCGCTATGCTGGTACTGATGGGCTCAATCGCCGCTGTCGCAGTGATGTTCGACAACAGAAACCCCAACAGAAAAAACGGTCGCATCTTTGGCAGTGTTTACTAGCTAGCTAGCGGTGTATATTTACCTAAACAAACTTGATTGCAGACTGTTAAATGAAATGAGATACAAAATGGTATTATAGAGTATAGACAAAACACCGCCTGAGCGAGCCTCAACTCTGTGGTCTGAGCTTCTAACTCTTCTATGACATAATGGCGGTCCGCAAACCAAAATTAAAGGTGCATGCTGCCACCTACTGTGCTTTAGTGTGTGGTCAATCACGGTTTACAACATTTCTAAATCTCCCTTTCTAACTCAGTATATAAATGGCGGGCCTTGGGCTCAGAGTTCCATCTCTTCTGCCACACATCTATCAAAATGGCTCTGATTTTACATTTCGCCTCACCTCTACCTAGTGGAACATTTATATCAATTATATCTTGTTTCAAAGCTCTACTGGCTAATTAGTCTTCAATTTTATTCCCTTCCAAACCCAAATGTGCTGGTACCCAGCAGAATCTCACTAATACAGCCATTCTCTCAATTCTCAAATTCCAAAACCACTACTTTGTCTACTAGTGTATTCACAACACTCATCTAAAACAGCTAATGACAATTTTGTACGCCGTATATCCAAAGACATCTCACCTGCCTCCACTAGTAAGGCACATACAGATGTTGATTTAAATGCACCAATACATATCCTTAAAGCTATACACTGGATTCTTTCCAGCTTCTGAAGCCAAATCTTCAGTGCTATTCCATAAACTATACACCTGTAATCAATTATCCTGATCAGAGCTCTATAAATATCCATCAAATCAAAGTTTATTTGTCTTGTGCGCCGAATACAACAGGTGTAGACCTTACAGTGAAATGCTTACTTACAGGCTCTAACCAATAGTGCAAAAAAGGTACTAGGTGAAGAATAGGTAGGTAAATAAATAAAACAACAGTAAAAAGACAGGCTATGTACAGTAGCGAGGCTATAAAAGTAGCGAGGCTACATACAGACACCGGTTAGTCAGGCTGATTGAGGTAGTATGTACATGTAGATATGGTTAAAGTGACTATGTATATATGATGAACAGAGAGTAGCAGTAGCGTAAAAGAGGGGTTGGCGGGTCGTGTGTGGGACACAATGCAGATAGCCCAGTTAGCCAATGTGTGGGAGCACTGGTTGGTCGGCCCAATTGAGGTAGTATGTACATGAATGTACAGTTAAAGTGACGATGCATACATGCTAAACAGAGAATAGCAGCAGCGTAAAAAGAGGGGTTGGGTGGGGGGGCACACAATGCAAATAGTCCGGGTAGCCATTTGATTACCTGTTCAGGAGTCTTATGGCTTGGGGGTAAAAACTGTTGAGAAGCCTTTTTGTCTTAGACTTGGCACTCCGGTACCGCTTGCCATGCGGTAGTAGAGAGAACAGTCTATGACTGGGGTGGTTGACAATTTTTAGGGCCTTCCTCTGACACCGCCTGGTGTAGAGGTCCTGGATGGCAGGCAGGCAGCTTAGCCCCAGTGATGTACTGGGCCGTACACACTACCCTCTGTAGTGCCTTGCGGTCAGAGGCCAAGCAATTGCCATACCAGGCAGTGATGCAACCGGTCAGGATGCTCTATGTTGCAGCTGTAGAACCTTTTGAGAATCTCAGGAACCATGCCAAATCTTTTTAGTTTCCTGAGGGGGAATAGGCTTTGTCGTGCCATCTTCACGACTGTCTTGGTGTGTTTGGACCATTCTAGCGCATAAGAGCGCATAAGATTCACCACCTTACACTTTGTTTCAACATTTATGACATGATCTTTCCATTTATATCGCTCATTGAACCACAGACCCAAATATTTGTACTTAGAAACCCTCCCCATAGGCTGTCCATACTGAAACAACTGTATATTATCAGCAACTTTATTCTTTGAGAAGAACTTATAACAAGTCTTCTCCACTGACAATTTAAAACCCCAGTCAAATCGATCATCGTTCAACATGGACTATAGCTTGTTAAAAAAATAAATAAAATGTTGAACATAATAGGACTGATAGCACTGCCTTGAGGAATACCATTGACAACTCCATAGGCATCACATAAAATGTATCCTATTTTAAACTCGAAAAGAGTGATTAAATAAGAAAGCCGTAACCCAGTTATATAATCTCCCACCAATACCAAGTCTTTCCATCTTAATCAGTATGTCTTCTCTCCACATAGTGTCATAAGCCTTTTTAATGTAGATAAAGACAGCCATTATTTCTTTCATGACCAGTTTTTTCAACTTCATTGTTCACCTTTACTAATGCATCCAAAGTAGACATACCTTTACGGAATCCACTTTGACATTGACTCAATGTTCCTGGAAATATGACTATCATCTTTTCCATCAGTTTACACAGGTTAGAGGTCAGTGCTATTGGTCTATAACTATCAGCACATGAAAGGTCCTTACCAGGCATGTTTCCAACCAGAAGGTATAACCCCCTCACTCCAAATCTTATTAATTAATCCCAGGAGAACATGTATGACCTTATCAGGTATGCTTAAACATTACATAGCACAACTGATCATGACCTGGGGCTGTATATCCACAGCCTTTTAAGGCTGAACCCATCTCATGTATGGTAAAGACAGCATCTAAAGAAGAGTCAACGGCATCTCTTTTCTTATACACATTAACATGGCCTTTTAAAATCTCACACCTGCGTTACTTATATACTTCATCCAAAGTAACCCCACTATGTACCCTAGCAAATGTGTTCCCCAACAAGTCAGCTTTTTCTTTATCAGTTACGGACGTTTGACCCACAACCAAAACTGGAATTCGAGAAGACTTGCTTCTTCCAGTCATCTTATTCAACATAGACCATACATCTGACCTCAATACCCCTGCCTATTGTAGAGCAGAACTGTCTCCATCCATTTCTCTTGACAGACTTAATGACCCTACGTACTAAAGCTCTCTTCCTTTGGAAATCAACTAGATTCTCAGGAGTCATATTCCTACGCAACACTCTGTAAGTCCTATTTTTTTCTTGAATTGCCACAGTGCACTCTTCAGTCCACCAAGGAACCACCTTTATTTTCTCACCCACTTCACTCATTGGTCCATATAGATTCGCAGCACTCAATATCAGAGGTCACAGAGGGAGCACATACATCAACAAGCCTCTAAAGACAACTGTCCAATAGACTTTAAACAATGATCTCAACTTTTCTCAGTCTGATTCATGAAAGCCCCATCTTCTGAATGGTACCCTATCTGGAATAGTAACATCAACGTTCATGGTACACCAAAATCTGGAAATGATCACGTCTAACAGTAAAATCATTCATTACATTACATTCACACATAGATGCGATATAGTTAGAAGCTGTTATGAGGTCCAGGCAGGATGCAACCCCTCTAACAACATCAACTCTTGTACCACATCCATTGTTAAGACATACTAATGCTGTGGTTTCTATCATATCTTCCACAGTGTACCATTACGCTGCATCGGCAAGATAGAACAGCTGCCTCCGGTAAGACAAGGTGTGGCAGTCTGTGTATATTTGTAAACAACAGCTGGAGCACGAAATCTAATATTAAGGAAGTCTCAAGGTTTTGCTCGCCTGAGGTAGAGTATCTCATGATAAGCTGTAGACCACACTATTTATCAAGTTTTAATTTATATTTTTCGTACCTGTCTATTTACCACCACAAACCGATGCTGGCACTAAATTTAACCTTTATTTAACTGGGCAAGCCAGTTAAGAACAAATTCTTATTTACAATGATGACCTACCCCGGTGAAACCCATCATCATGCTGGTCCAATTATGCGTCACACTATGGGACTCCCAATCACAGCCGGATGTGTATAAGGCCATAAACAGGAAAACGCTCATCCAGAGGCAGTGCTCATAGTGGTTGGGGACTTTAATGCAGGGAAACTTAAATCCATTTTACATCGTTTCTACCAGCATGTTAAATGTGCAAGCAGAGGGGGGAAAAAAACTCTAGAACACCTTTACTCCACCCACAGAGATGCATACAAAGCTCCCCCTCACCCTCCATTTGGCAAATCTGATCATAATTCTATCCTCCTGATTCCTGCTTACAAGCAAAAACTAAAGCAGGACGCACCAGTGACTCGTTCAATAAAGAAGTGGTCAGATGACGCAGATGCTAAGCTACAGGACTGTTTTGCTAGCACAGACTGGAATATGTTCTGGGATTCTTCCGATGGCATTGAGGAGTACACCACATCAGTCACTGGCTTCATCAATAAGTGCATCGATGACGTCGTCCCCACAGTGACCGTACGTACAGAGGAATGCTAACTTGTGTCACTGGCATAGAGGGCGTTGGCGGAGCAGCCTGTCCCCCGTGCTCCGTGTTGGCCTCGGAGCCTCTGGGGACTGTGTGCCATGCTGTACCAGAGGGGCAGATTGGGAAAGAAAGGCAGACAGGTCAGGTCCATGTGGAGGGGTGGTCAGGTCAACTCCCTGTTCGTTCCTCTCCAGGAAGGATGAGACCATTCGTGCCTCCTCAAATTCCCTTCTTGCTTGACGGTGCCGTCGCTGCTGTGCCAG
This sequence comes from Salvelinus alpinus, assembly GCF_045679555.1. NCBI lineage: Eukaryota > Metazoa > Chordata > Actinopteri > Salmoniformes > Salmonidae > Salvelinus > Salvelinus alpinus. The sequence continues at coordinate 6,621,133 of NC_092109.1, forward strand.
GTCCTTGGCAATGAATTCCCGTTACTGTAGAGCTCTACGGGCCTGCACATCCAATAGGTGATATCGTTCGTCAGCCTGTCGTTCCTCCTCAATCTGAAGCTCAATTTCCTCCAACGCTAATAGGACAGCGGTCTGTGAATCGCTGAGGGCTAGTGAATGGCGGCTGCCATGGCCACTTCGAAAGGGGTATCCACTGGTCGAGCTCTCACTCCATCTAGAGTGCCTCGTCGATTTCCCATTAGTTAAGGGGTGAGCGGAGCCTGCCTCAGGAAGCTGGTCGACCTGTGCGGTGGGTGTTACCTCCTCCATAGGTTCTTCCTGTAGACCACTTTCCCGTCCCAAAGCAGTTTCCGGTCCCTGGCTCGGAGGGGATGGTTGATTGCTGAAACGTACAGTTGATCCATCACCACTTTGAGCTCTGGTGGGCTTGCCCTTTGATGTGGGAAACTCGACCACATAATCCTTAAGATAACCAGGTGCTTGTCTGGTTCTTCTGGTGGTTGAGGATGAAACCAGGTGCTTGTCTGGTTCTTCTGGTGGTTGAGGATGAAACCAGGTGCTTGTCTGGTTCTTCTGGTGGTTGAGGATGAAGCCTTCCTTGTTGCTTTCGGCTTAGCTCCTGGATCTTTTATTGGTTCCAAGACTTTTCCCTCAGCTGCTTTCTTCCTCTCTCCTTCCTTCCAGTGGAGACAATTCTTCCTTCTCCATTTCCTTTTCACCTGTCTTTGGTTCAGTCATGATCCTGCTCAAAGGACCATTGAAAGATTAGTGGAATCTGTGTGGGGAGGAATGGATGAGACTGAGGCAGGAATTCCTTTAACCATAAAGTGGTATATTTACTGGGTAGTCTGTGCTGCATAACAAAGGAAACAGAATAACATGTATCCAATCAAATTGATAACATGTATACAATCAAAATCATAATCACAAAGATCAAATCATAACAATCATTCATTATTAACATAATTAGGGAATTCAACAATCCAGTTCATTAAGAAGTCAATAGGAATCATCCTTGAGTCATTTATGCATGTAACTATATATCATAATCATGAGAAGAATAATACAAACAGTGATCGGTTATTCAATCTATAATCCCCATTAGTTTGATATCAGAATCGATCAGTTCAGCAAATGATGACATTTCATATTTCACCCTTTCAAGTGTCTTCAGATGTACATGTCATTTCATTACATATTAACCAGATATCGATGGCATAATTGGCCTGTGATGATCCGTAGGGCCGTGATCATTGACCATTCACATTACACAATAGGTTTGAAGCGTGCTCTCCAAGCCGCGCTTCGCCTTAATAACTATAAACAATAACTGATGGCCCACTCCCCCGATCGCAACAGATAGTTCAGATGAAAGGTAACAGATGAAAGGTAACAGATTTGGTGGATTTACGTGGATTCATGGACACACAGAACTTCTGGATTAGACGAAGTTAAGGACGAGAAAGCAGCGAGATCGGGCGATGGAGACTTCCTCCTTTTATGGAGTTGAGATCTGTCGGACATTTCCACCTGACCTAATTAAAAGCGCCCCTGGCCCAGCTGAGTAAGTGTCCATGAATTAAAGGATTCTTCCACCAACTCCATGGGCCTTTTCTACAGTTTTTCAGATTGTAACTTTAAACCACATTTGTTTCTAATACACAACTAATTTTCACCTGCCACAGTTCATGTGCAGCAGAATTCCATGAAAAAGGAAATCATTATTTGGAGATAATCATTTACAGAATAAACAAATCAGGAACAAGCACCTTGATTGGTTAAAAAGATTAGCGTTTACCCTCAGTGTTTTAAATATATTTTTGTATCTCTTCTTAAATCCACCCTCCTCTCAGTAATCCATCTTCAGGGAGAAGTGACACCATCAGAACAAGACCGTTGATGTTCTCCACGTGGTTGTGTTGACGGTGGGAGACCTGATGGGCAGGTTATCATCAGTCACGGACTTCCTCACTCCGACTGGCGGGGATGTTCTCATTAAGAAAGAGCACACAGTAGAGTAGGAGGTAGATAGATACAGTAGCTGTTCCCTCAGATCGTCTACATTACCGTCAGCAACTGCAGACCGACTGATCAGACCTAAAAACCACCTTTCATCCTAAATTACTACTCATTATGATTAGATCAGTCAGTTTGCAGCCGCCGGCAGCAACGTAGTTGGCCTCAAACACGCCCTATGTGAAGAAATAGCCTTGCGTTGATGGTCTTGCAGCCCTGGATGGAGAAGATCTTCTCACCTTTTGGGAAAAAGACAAATTCTCTGGCCATCTTGTCGACTACGTCCTGGTCGGGCTCCAAGCCCTTGGCGGACATTTCTGCCATGCCACACAGCAGCACGTGTCTGTACTCCAGAGGCAGGAAGGGGATAAAGAAGTCAACTAGGTTCTTCTCTATCAGACTAGAGTGCCACAACCCACCTACACAAAGGGAGGGAGGGAGGGACACAGTCATGAGATGGGCAAGAAGAAGCTACCACCAATTTCTTACCCAATCCTCTCAGATGTACACAAGTGCCTAGGGGGTAAGGATAGTCATAAGATGGGCAGGGACAAGAAAGGCAGATGGACAGAATATAGACAGAATATAGATATCACAGGTAATCTTTGTATTGAAGGTCTGAAAAGACTAAAATAACATCCCCAGTCTTCTAATCCCAGGCTTAGTAACATAAAATGAGAGAATCCTGACCTTAGAGAAACATGTGCATGATTAGTTAAATATAAAAAAGAGTTACCAAAAGTGCATAAGTTAGGCTTCAGCCCTAAAGAAGGACAGCAAAGTGGCTTACTGTTCTTGTTGTTGAACACGGACAGGGAGAGAGCTGGTTCTAAGTCATGCAATTGTATCTCTTCTCGGTCTCGACCTGCTTTCCAGAAGTCCAGGGCCACCTGTGTTATGTCCTGTCTTCCAGCGTTGCTATGGAGATGAGCAAAACAAACTAGTAGATATTAAAGTTGCACTATGCAGAAATTTCCTGGTTGCTAAAACTAATAGTTCGCCTAATTTCAGTTTGTGACAAAATAAGCTAGTATAGAGAATCACTGTACCATCTAAACCGCTGTAAAATATATTTTCTACAACTAATAATATTGTTGATTCAGCTGAAGCTGAAGCTGAAGCTGAAGTAACTGAACTTTAGTTTTGGGAGGCCGTATCTGATTGACAGCTGACTTTTAGCTAAGTAAAACCATGGACACTGCAACGAGTCGTTAAGTTGTGGGAAAGATAGGATGATGGATGACTAATATATTTGACTGTAAATCCAGTTTTAAAAAACGTAAGATTCCAAAAACAACACAGGAATTCTTATCACACACTGCTGGTCTGTCTGGCCTACCTGAGGAAGATGAAGATGGCTTGGCGGTAGGAGACCCTGTCCAGATATTCGTAGTATTCCAGGTAGGGCTTTATACAGTCGATTAGGCCAGGGTGCATCTTGTCCATCTCGTCAAAGATGAACATGGAACGTGGGCAGTTGGTGACGTTGCCTTTGACCCACTGCTGCAGCTGAGACTGGGGGATGGTCACAACAGTTTACATTTACATTACATTTAAGTCATTTAGCAGACGCTCTTATCCAGAGCGACTTACAAATTGGTGCATTCACCTTATGATATCCAGTGGAACAACCACTTTACAATAGTGCATCTAACTCTTTTAAGGGGGGGGGTTAGAAGGATTACTTTATCCTATCCTAGGTATTCCTTAAAGAGGTGGGGTTTCAGGTGTCTCCGGAAGGTGGTGATTGACTCCGCTGACCTGGCGTCGTGAGGGAGTTTGTTCCACCATTGGGGTGCCAGAGCAGCGAACAGTTTTGACTGGGCTGAGCGGGAACTGTACTTCCTCAGAGGTAGGGAGGCGAGCAGGCCACAGGTGGATGAAGTTTAAACACATACTTATCTACAGCAGTGAAGATATATTTTGCGGCATTGCTGTAAGCTATTAAAAAAATTCAGATATACCAGTCAAAAGTTTGGACACACCTCATTCTACGTTTTTATTTTTTACTATTTTCTACATTGTAAAATAATAGTGAAGACATCAAAACTATGAAATAACACATACGGAATCATACAGTAACCAAAAAAGTGTTAAAACAATCCAAATATATTTTATATTTGAGATTCTACAAAAGTAGCCACCATTTGCCTTGACAGCTTTGCACACTCTTGGCATTCTCTCAACCAGCTTCCTACATATGCTGAGCAATTGTTGATTGCTTTATCTTCACTCTGCGGTCCAACTCATCCCAAACCATCTCAATTGGTTTGAGGTCAGGTAATTGTGGAGGCCAGGTCATCTGATGCAGCACTCCATCACTCTCCTTCTTGGTCAAATAGCCCTTACACAGCCTGGAGGTGTGTTGGGTCACTGTCCTGTTGAATAAACAAAATGGTTGTCCAACTAAGCACAAACCAGATGGGATGGCGTATCACTGCAGAATGCTGTGATAGCCATGCTGGTTGTGTGCCTTGAATTCAAAATAAATCACAACAGTGTCACCAGCAAAGCACTCCCAGACCATCACACCTCTTCCATGCTTCACGGTGGGAACTACACATACAGATATCATCCATTCACCTACTCTGCGTCTCAAAGACATCTCACACTGCTTGTGTTTCTCGGCTCAAGCAAGTCTCTTCTTCTCATTGCTGTCCTTTGGTAGTGGTTTCTTTGCAGCAATTTGACCACGAAGGCCTGATTCACGCAGTCTCTGAACAGTTGATGATGAGATGTGTCTGTTACTTGAACTCGGTGAAGCATTTATTTGGGCTGCAATTTATAAAGCTGGTAACTGTAATGAACTTATCCTCTGCAGAAGAAGTAACTCTGGGACTTCCTTTCCTGTGGCGGTCCTCATGAGAGCCAGTTTCGTCATCGCACTTGATGTATTTTGCAACTGCACTTGAAGAAACGTTCAAAGTTCTGGAAATGTTCTGTATTGACTGACCTTCAAGTCTTAAAGTAATGACGGACTGTCGTTTCTCTTTGCTTATTTGAGCTGTTCTTTTTAACAAAGTTTATTTAGATTTGTTTAACACCTTTTTGGTTACTACATGATTCCATATGTGTTATTTCATAGTTTTGATGTCTTCACTGTTATTCTACAATGTAGAAAATAGTAAAAAAAAAAAAAAAAAAAAACACGGAATGAGTAGGTGTGTTCAAACTTTTGACTGATACTGTACTTCCCCTATGATATAGAACCCTCAAATCCAAATATGGACCTTGAAGCCAGTTCCACTGCTTTTTTCTTTCTTCCCATCTAACCAGGGACTGATTTAGACCTGGGACACCATGTGGGTGCAATTAATTACCAGGTAGATCAGAAAACCAACAGTACTCCAGACCTTGTAGGGTTTGATTTCAACTCCACTGATATAGAATATGCATAAGAGCGATTTTTTTTTACAGTCCAATTCTCCATTGAGAATTTCCCTGCCACGGTTACTGGGGATTATATTTCAATTAAACAAAATACTTGTTTTACCTTGTAGTTCTCAATCTGACTCGGATGAGGAAAGTGCACTTGTGACTCAAAATGATGGACGAAACTGCTGGCCATGCCCTCCTTGTAGATGTTTTCAGCTATCAACTGGGTGACGAAGTTCTTCCCTGTGCCAGAACAGCCATGAAGGGAGAGCACCAGGGGCTTTTTAGGGTTTTTATCGTTCATGAAACCCGTTACAGCTTTCTGGATGACTCTGGAAGCAACATGTTGACCAATCAGCTTCTGATCTAGGGCCACTTCCAAACCTGATGACAGGGCAGAAGTTGATTATTAAGTGTCAATGAACGGGATGTGCTACGAATACACCATTATTTCTATACAAATTATATGTGGTTATCTTAATAACGTGATTAGTTACACATGTAGAGCACAGCTGCTATGTAGGCTAGCGGTGCACGAGTTAGCTGTTTGTTCACTCGCACCCGCAATTGCTAATAACCCATCCACAACCACCCGACTTTCCCTCATGGGTGAGGATCAAAGATGGCAGACCCCCCCCCCCCTCTCTCCCACCAGAGGGGAAGAAGTGGGGCCGGTTGTATGACTTTAACGACCGGTCGTAAACTCTCTCCCTCTTGCACTGCAGTATGGAGAAGTCAAAAATCCTTTGTGTGTAGAGAGACTCTTGCCAAAACTTCAAACATCAAAAGATTGGACATTGGAACATTAGCTTTAATATCCAAACGTCTGGAATGGTTGGTGGGACCCAAACAATAATTATGTCATATCCTTTGTTGTTTTGTAATATCATTAAGGAGGGTATAACTAAATAACGGTATCTCTAAGGGTGTACACATTCCAGTTAGATTTACATCTGTTGTAATACATATATGATTAAATATGAAACAATTTCTGAGAAGATAAATGTGATTTTAGCCTTCCTAATTAGATCATTATTTTTCAAATATACTTTGCCAAGTCAGTAACCACGCCCACGTGGGCACAGACATTATGCCAAAACGATGGAATGCCCTTTTTGCCAGAGTGCTTATAAAGTACTCCTAACGAAATTTACATTAGACCAAGCAGCCGGACAGTGTACACCGGACATCACGTAATGGTTAAAACTACAAGACCAGTATACGAAGGTGAAGACGGGACTACACATTCACAGTCTGCAGCTGAAGTCGGAAATTTACATACACTTAGGTTGGAGTCATTAAAACTAGTTTTTTTTCAACCACTTCACACATTTCTTGTTAACAAACTATAGATTTGGCAAGTCGGTTAGGACTTTACTTTGTGCATGACAAGTAATTTTTCCAACAATTGTTTACAGACAGATTATTTCACTATATCACAATTCCAGGGGGTCAGAAGTTTACATACACTAAGTTAATTCACTAAACAGCTTGGAAAATTCCAGAAAATTAGGTAATGGCTTTAGAAGCTTCTGATAGGCTAATTGACATAATTTGAGTCAATTGGAGGAGTACCTGTGGATGTATTTCAAGGCCTACCTTCAAACTCATTGCCTCTTTGCTTGATATCATGGGAACATCAAAATAAATGAGCCAAGACTTTAGAAAGAAATTTGTAGACCTCCACAAGTCTGGTTCATCCTTGAGAGCAATTTCCAAATGGCTGAAGGTACCACGTTCATCTGTACAAACAATAGTACGCAAGTATAAACACCATGGGACCACACAGCCGTCATACTGCTCAGGAAGGCGACGCGTTCTGTCTCCTAGAGATGAACCTACTTTGGTACGAAAAGTGCAAATCAATTACAGAAAAGGAACTTCTGAAGATGCAGGAGGAAACAGGTACCAACGTATCTTTATCCACAGTAAAATGAGTCCTATATCAACATAACCTGAAAGGCCGCTCAGCAAAGAAGAAGCCACTGCTCCAAAATCGCCATAAAAAAAGCCAGACTATAGTTTGCAACTGCACATGGGGACAAAGATTGTACTTTTTGGAGAGATGTCCTCTGGTCTGATGAAACAAAAATAGAACTGTTTGTCCATAATGACCATCTTCATGTTTGGAGGAAAAAGGGGGAGGCTTGCAAGCCGAAGAACACCATCCCAACCGTGAAGGACGGGGGTGGCAGCATCATGTTGTGGGGGTGCTTTGCTGCAGGAGGGACTGGTGCACTTCACAAAATAGATGGCATCATGAGGCAACATCTCAAGACATCAGTCAGGAAGTTAAAGCTTGGTCGCAAATGGGTCTTCCAAATGGACAATGACCCCAAGCATACTTCCAAAGTTGTGGCAACATGGCTTAAGAACAACAAAGTCAAGGTATTGGAGTGGCCATCACAAAGCCCTGACCTCAATCATATAGAAAATTTGTGGGCAGAACTGAAAAAGCGTGTGTGAGGAAGGAGGCCTACAAACCTGATTCAGTTACACCAGCTCTGTCAGGAGGAATGGGCCAAAGTCACCCAACTTATTGTGGGAAGCTTGTGGAAGGCTACCCAAAACATTTGACCCAAGTTAAACAATTTAAAGGCAATGCTTCCAAATACTAATTGAGTGTATATAAACTTCTGACCCACTGGGAATGTGATGAAAGAAATAAAAGCTGAAATAAATCATTCTCTCTACTATTATTCTGACATTTCACATTCTTAAAATAAAGTGGTGATCCTAACTGACCTAAGACAGTGAATTTTTACTAGGATTAAATGTCAGGAATTGTGAAAAACTGAGTTTAAATGTATTTGGCTAAGGTGTATGTAAACTTCCGACTTCAACTGTATATGTAAAATAGTCTAGGAAATTCAATCGTAGACGAGAACACCTCGTGGTACAGTTTTGTAGTATACATTCTAACTAACACTTCCAGAACAAAAGCCTACTACAACTACAAAAGATGTTGCAAACTCTGGTGGACAACCAGAGACTTACATGACCAGAGAACCTCCCACAGAACATCGAGTTCTACAGAGGGATGACAGAGAAAGACATAGGCGTAAATATATACATTGCAATTCTTGTCGAATGAGCGGTCGTTCATGTGCAAAGTATTCATATTCCCATGAGCATAGCTTACAAACGTCCCGATAGTTAAATTCCTTTGCCTCTCCCTTTCCCTCTCTTTTGAATCCTCCATATTGTGTAACAAGCCGTCATATCGGTTTAGTCCACTAGGAACCTATCATTGCATTGTGTTAGTAACCAATAACTATGCTGTGTTTGTGCGTGTTTATGAATTTCTGTGTGATTATTTAGTTAGTAAATAAATAATTAAGCCAATTTGTATATCGCTGATTTATCATTTATGTTAGGGTTCGTGCAGATTTGAAGTCAACTGCGATCAAAAATGAGACTGAGGTATAATTAGAATTAATGATTGATTTTATTTTTGTATTTTATTTTGAGATTAAATTGATGACTAATATGATATCGAAATTCTGATATTGTTGAGTTAATTCGGGAAATGGTAACTCATTAAAACAAACTTTTCCCGTGGTGCCCCAGGTTACTAATGAGTTAATTGTTGCATGATTAATATAAATCAAGTAATAATTAAACGTTAGGTAATCGATTCGATAAAACAGCATGTCATCACAAGGATAGTCACGACACGTGATAACGTGAAAATCTGAGGCCCGCATCCAACCCTAACCCGCTAATATAGAAACTGCGCTGTAGGCTACAGTCAGATGAAACAATTTTTGTCAGGGGGTGCATATTTTTTTGACTGATTTAGATAGCTATAGCTGTGTTCGAATATCCATATTAACATACTGTATACTACAATGATTATATACACTAGACTATTAGTTCATTTTAGTATACTGTAAACGAACGGTATCCTTTAAGTTGAGTGTAATAGCTCTTTGCTTGTCTGCCGGAAGTTGTTGCTATGCAACCTTTTGCTAGCTAGTTGGCATAAATTACTAGCTAGACATTTTACAACTTTGGGTGTGTTCTTCAATTCAATTTGGAGTTCCAGAGTGTGCCCATAAATTCAGAGCGTTGTCAGATTGTCCGTTTGTAAATTCTGACCGTTTCTCTCTCAGAGTGCACACTGGACGCTCGGGGCGAAGAGTAGGGTTGATTTGAGTGTTCTGGCCTTACAACGGCAGTCAAGCACCCAAGCTAACGTTGGCTAAGTAGCTTGCTAGCTACTTCCAGACACAAATGAGACCACCCGGACCATTTTACTCGCCCTAGCAGAGCTGGTTAGGTAGTTTTCATGTTATCCATTGGTGACTAACTGTGCTGCTGGAAACAATTTATTTGCGCTTTTTTGCCAACGTTTACTGACACCGGCCATATTCAACGGGTGTTGAGCGCCCGTAAATTCATTATTCTGCGCTCTGGTACAGAGTGCTCTGAAATCGGAGTATAGTCGTGGCCAAAAGTTTTGAGAATGACACAAATATTAATTTCCACAAAGTTTGCTGCTTCAGTGTCTTTAGATATTTTTGTCAAATGTTACTATGGAATACTGAAGTATACTTACAAGCATTTCATAAGTGTCAAAGGCTTTTATTGACAATTACATGAAGTTGATGCAAAGAGTCAATATTTGCAGTGTTGACCCTTCTTTTTCAAAACCTCTGCAATCCACCCTGGCATGATGTTAATTAACTTCTGGGCCACATCCTGACTGATGGCAGCCCATTCTTGCATAATCAATGCTTGGAGTGTGTCAGAATTTGTGGGTTTTTGTTTGTCCACCCGCCTCTTGAGGATTGACCACAAGTTCTCAATGGGATTAAGGTCTGGGGAGTTTCCTGGCCATGGACCCAAAATATCAATGTTTTGTTCCCTGAGCCGCTTAGTTATCACTTTTGCCTTATGGCAAGGTGCTCCATCATGCTGGAAAGGGCATTGTTCATCACCAAACTGTTCCTGGATGGTTGGGAGAAGTTGCTCTCGGAGGGTGTGTTGGTACCATTCTTTATTCATGGCTGTGTTCTTAGGAAAAATTGTGAGTGAGCCCACTCCCTTGGCTGAGAAGCAACCCCACACATGAATGGTCTCAGGATGCTTTACTGTTGGCATGACACAGGACGGATGGTAGCGCTCACCTTGTCTTCTCCGGACAATGTTTTTTCCCGGATGGATGCCCCAAACAATCGGAAAGGGGATTCATCAGAGAAAATGACTTTACCCCAGTCCTCAGCAGTCCAATCCCTGTAACTTTTGCAGAATATCAGTCTGTCCCTGATGTTTTTCCTGGAGAGAAGTGGCTTCTTTGCTGCCCTTCTTGACACCAGGCCATCCTCCAAAAGTTTTCACCTCACTGTGCGTGCAGATGCACTCACACCTGCCTGCTGCCATTCCTGAGCAAGCTCTGTACTGGTGGTGCCCCGATCCCGCAGCTGAATCAACTTTAGGAGACGGTCCTGGCGCTTGCTGGACTTACTTGGGCGCCCTGAAACCTTCTTCAAAACAATTGAACCGCTCTCCTTGAAGGTCTTGATGATCCAATAAATGGTTGATTTAGGTGCAATCTTACTGGCAGCAATATCCTTGCCTGTGAAGCCCTTTTTGTGCAAAGCAATGATGACGGCACGTGTTTCCTTGCAGTTAACCATGATTGACAGAGGAAGACAAATGATTCCAAACACCACCCTCCTTTTGAAGCTTCCAGTCTGTTATTCGAGCTCAATCAGCATGACAGAGAGATCTCCAGCCTTGTCCTCATCAACACTCACACCCATGTTAACGAGAAAATCACTGACATGATGTCAGCTGGTCCTTTTGTGGCAGGGCTGAAATGCAGTGGAAATGTTTTTGGGGGATTCAGTTGATTTGCATGGCAAAGAGGGACTTTGCAATTAATTGCAATTCATCTGACCACTCCTCATAACATTCTGGAGTATATGCAAATTGCCATCATACAAACTGAGGCAGCAGACTTTGTAAAAATGAATATTTGTGTCATTCTCAACTTTTGGCCACGACTGTAGATAGCTAGAGCGAATTCACGAAAACACCTGAATGTCCATTGAGAATGCACAACGACTATACCATTTAGCTAAGAATGAGGGAATAATCAAGTCAATAAACGTTGGGTAGTTAGTTAGATAGCCTGTAGTTAATATACTGGCAAGTTTGATGTATAAGTAGCCAACTAATGTTAGGTACCTAGCTAACATACCGGTACATATTGCTGTAATGATATGCTATGTCGTTCGTAAGGACAGAGTAGCTAACAAATTGTCAGCCAATATAACATGGAAATAGTATCCTCTGCGTGTATACTTCCTATTTTGGCCAATGTAGTACAACATCAGTGACCTTTTGGTATTAGCGTACAGAGGCCCATTATCAGCAACCATCACTCCTGTGTTCCAATGGAACATTGTGTTAGCCTTTTAAAAATGATCAACTTGGACTAGCAAACACAACGTGCCATTGGAACACATGAGTGATGGTTTCTGATAATGGGCCTCTGTACACCTATGTAGATATTCCATAAAAAAATCAGTCATTTCCAGCTACAATAGTCATTTACAACAATAACAATGTCTACACTGTATTTCTGATCAATTTGATGTTATTTTAATGGACAACAAAAATGTGCTTTTCTTTCAAAAACAAGGACATTTCTAAGTGATCCCAAACTTTTGAACGGTAGTGTAGCTAGCTAGCTACTACAGCCAGCTCATCTCAAGTCTCTGGGTACAGAGTCTGTTCTGTGTATGGAAATGTTTTGTAGCCTTTTTGTCCCGTTTCAAACTAACTTGGCTAGTTTGCGCCAGTTGATGTACCATTAGAGCTAGCCAAAAGTTGGCTAACTTTACCTGGCTAGCTCACAAACTTTAGATATTATTTTTGTCTCAATCACACTAGACCTGAATTAAACGATGAAACCAGCGGCCAAACGATTTTAGACGATTTTTATTAGAGTCAGTTTAGCAATGTAACGTTATTGATCTGTCAGTTTCCCTAGCTAATTCCCTATTTTTCAAACAAACACGATATGAACAGCTATACAGACTACACTGTCATCGTGAACGGTCAGTGATGATGATGAATGGATAAAGATATCTTTGAATGCACAGTCATGTTCATATAATCTCAGACATAAATTACTAAAGTTTAAAATCATCCACAGAACATCCTACATGCCAATGAAACTGAATATCATGTAATTGCTCTGCTGGATGTGGAAAACACAAAAGGGGACATATTTGCATATGTTACGATCTTGTGAAGGCTGGGTATATTCTGGCAAAGAGTATGTTATTTTATCTCTGCATGTCGACAGATTCTCCCTTATCCCTGGTTTTGTTTGCTTGGAAATGTTGATACTGGAGACTTATCAGAAGAAACTGTAACCTAGCATTTATAGCGGCTAAGAAACGCGTCGCCATTCATTGGAAGGTTGGTTATCCTACCAGAATGTCAAGATGTATCACTAGATTTGATTTATTACAAGATTAAGGGTCTACTGTGCAACATTCATAAGGTCTGGGTGCCTTATATGGAATAGCCTACTGTATGACAAAAGGGCTCTATTTAATTTACTTTAGTCGAGCAGTCATAAATAGATACATTTTTTTCATGGCCCAAGAGACACTTGTGTGATTTGCGAATGCCTCAGTGGACTAATCCATTGATGAGGCCGCGAGGATGCCACGGTTCAAGAATATGGGGATTGTGGCTCAGATGCACAAGGCACGTCTCTCTCCAGAATGCACTCTCTTCTGCCATTTTGTGGGCATTCATTGTTTCGTAACTTCATTGTGTGCATTGTTTGCTGTGTATCAATTCCCCATTACATAAACTCAGCAAAAAAAGAAACGTCCTCTCACTGTCAACTGCGTTTATTTTCAGCAAACTTAACATGTGTAAATATTTGTATGAACATAAGATTCAACAGACAAACTGAACAAGTTCCACAGACATGTGACTAACAGAAATGGAATAACGTGTCCCTAAACAAAGGGAGGGGGGGGGGGGGGGGTCAAAATCTAAAGTAACAGTCAGTATCTGGTGTGGCCACCAGCTGCATTAACCTCTTGAAGCTAAGGGGCAGTATTTTTATGTTTGGAAAAATAAGGTTCCCAAAGTAAACGGCCTATTTCTCAGGCCCAGATGCTAGAATATGCATATAATTGACAGATTAGGATAGAAAACACTCTAAAGTTTCCAAAACTGTCAAAATATTGTCTGTGAGTATAACAGAACTGATTTTGCAGGCGAAAACCTGAGGAAATCAACCAGGAAGTGCCTTTTATTTGGAAAAATCCCTGTTCCATTGCCTGCCTTTCCTCCATTTAAAGGGATATCAACCAGATTCATTTCCCCAAGGCTTCCACAGGGTGTGACCAGTCTTTAGACATAGTTTCAAGCTTTTATTCTGAAATATTAGCGAGATTTATCAAATCGAGTCAGTGGACTGCCAGATGTCCTTCGATTAGTTCATGCGCGCGAAGTGGTAGCTCGATATATTATTTCTCTCTTGTATTTAATAGTTTACCGTCCGGTTTAAATATTATCGATTATTTATGTTAAAAACAACCTGAGGATTGATTTTAAAAAACATTTGACATGTTTCTACGAACTTTACGGAAACTATTTGGAATTTGTGTCTGCCCTTCATGACTGGCACGAGCCTGTGGATTACTGAACAAAACGCGCCAACCAAATGGAGGTTTTTGGATATAAAAATAATCTTTATCAAACAAACGGAACATTTATTGTTTAACTGGGACTCTCGTGAGTGCAAACATCTGAAGATCATCAAAGGTAAGCGATTAATTTTATTGCTTTTCTGACCAATCTACATTGCTGCTAGCTGTTTGTAATGTTTTGTCTAGTGATCGATAAACTCACACAAATGCTTGGATTGCTTTCGCTGTAAAGCATATTTTCAAAATCTGACACAGGTGAATTAACAACAAGCTAAGCTGTGTTTTGGTATATTGCACTTGTGATTTCATGAAATGAAATATTTTTTTAAATATTTTTTAATTTGGCGCTCTGCAATTCAGTGGATGTTGACGAAAATGATCCCGCTAAAGGGATCGGTGCGCCAAGAGGTTTTAAGTACTGCAGTGCATCTCCTCATGGACTGCACCAGATTTGCCATTTCTTGCTGAGAGATGTTACCCCACTCTTCCACCTAGGCACCTGCAAGTTCCCTGACATTTCTGGGGGGGAATGGCCCTAGCCCTCACCCTCCGATCCAACAGGTCCCAGACGTGCTCAATGGGATTGAGATCCGGGCTCTTCGCTGGCCATGGCAGAACACCGACATTCCTGTCTTGCAGGAAATCACGCACAGAACGAGAAGTATGGCTGGTGGCATTGTCATGTTAGGGTGGCAATGTCATGCTGGAGTGGTCATGTCAGGATGAGCCTGCCGGAAGGGTACCACATGAGGGAGGACGATGTCTTCCCTGTAACGCACAGCGTTGAGATTGCCTGCAATGACAACAAGCTCAGTCCGATGATGCTGTGACACAATGCCCCAGACCATGACTGATCCCGCTCCAGAGTACAGGCCTCGGTGTAACGCTCATTCCTTCGACGATAAACGCGAATCCGCCATCACCCCTGGTGAGACAAAACCGCGACTCGTCAAAGAGCACTTTTTGCCAGTCCTATCTGGTCCAGCAACGGTGGGTTTGTTGTGCCTATAGGCAACGTTGTTGCCGGTGATGTCTGGTGAGGACCTGCCTTACAACAGGCCTACAAGCCCTCAGTCCAGCCTATCTCAACCTATTGCGGACAGTCTGAGCACTGATGGATGGAGGGATTGTGTTCCTGGTGTAACTCGGGCAGTTGTTGCCATCCTGTACCTGTCCCGCAGGTGTGATGTTCAGATGTACCGATCCGGTGCAGATGTTGTTACACATGGTCTGCTACTGCGAGGACGATCAGCTGTCCATTCGGTCTCCCTGTAGCGCTGTGTTAGACATCTCACAGTACGGACATTGCAATTTATTGCCCTGGCCACCTGTGCAGTCCTCATGCCTCCTTGCAGCATGCCTAAGGCACGTTCACGCAGATGAGCAGGGACGCTGGCATCTTTCTTTTGGTGTTTTTCAGAGTCAGTAGAAAGGCCTCTTTAGTGTCCTAAGTTTTCATAACTGTGACCTTAATTGCCTACTGTCTGTAAGCTTTAAGTGACTTAACGACCGTTCCACAGGTGCATGTTCATTAATTGTTTATGGTTCATTGAACAAGCATGGGAAACAGTGTTAAAACCCTTTACAATGAAGATCTGTGAAGTTATAGGGCGGCAGGTAGCCTAGTGGTTAGAGCGTTGGACTAGTAATCGAAAGGTTGCAATATCAAATCCCCGAGCTGACAAGGTAAAAATCTGTTGTTCTGCCCCTGAACAAGGCTGTTAACCCACTGTTCCTAGGCCGTCATTGAAAATAAGAATGTGTTCTTAACTGACTTGCCTAGTTAAATAAAAGGTAAAATACATTTGGATTTTTACGAATTATCTTTCAAATACAGGGTCTTGAAAAAGGTACGTTTCTTTTTTTGCTGAGTTGACATTACATTAGTAGCCTACATTTAATGTTAATTCCCTTAATTTCTAATCTGCAATGTTTGTTTATGGTCATTTCTGTTAATGCATTCAATATATTTTTATTAAAGTAATTTACCATTAGTTCTCATTGTCAGAGTGGACATGTGTTTTGCAGAACTCACAACCTATGCTACACTTGTGAGAAACAAGTTTGATTTATTTCATTACATTTACATCAATTTATTCATTGTCTTTTGTTTTAAACGCCCCCGTCAATGTTGAGTAAGGACGAGCACCTGATTACACATATAGAAGTAGGACTAGTCTACCTGGCCTGCACGCAAATGTAGGGCTATAAATTTGCCCATTTGGAGATGTCTGATAGTTAAGACAACAGAAATACTCACACCCACTAATGAGCTTTGGAGCTTCTCAAAGTAATTTTTTCTTCACCTCAAAACAGCAAGTAAACAAAGTCTGCTTTTACAATCAATTGTGAATGACAATAGGTTCTCAAAGTATTTGAACAATATTTCCAGCTCTCTCCCTTTCGATAACCACTCGGCATGAAAGGGAAAAATGGAATGCTCTGATCCAGTGGAAATCATAAAATACCTGATTACTTCTTATCCCTTGCACAAAAAGCCTACAGCTGTGTCTGTTCAGAGATCACTGGCACTGGAAACTGAGGGCCCAGAATATTTTATACAATGTCTCAAGTTTGCTAGCACGAGTTTTGGGGCGACACAGTTGACAATTGATAAAAATGTTTCAAGATCGTTGCAGACAAGCCATGCGTAGCCAGTGTAATTTATATTATATTTATTTTCTACCTGCAGGCTGTAATGTATGTACAGTGGGGCAAAAAAGTATTTAGTCAGCCACCAATTGTGCAAGTTCTTCCACTTAAAAAGATGAGGCCTGTAATTTTCATCATAGGTACACTTCAACTATGACAGACAAAATGAGAAAACAAAAATCCAGAAAATCACATTGTAGGATTTTTAATGAATTTATTTGCAAATTATGGTGGAAAATAAGTATTTGGTCACCTACAAACAAGCAAGATTTCTGGCTCTCACAGACCTGTAACTTCTTCTTTAAGAGGCTCCTCTGTCCTCCACTCGTTACCTGTATTAATGGCACCTGTTTGAACTTGTTATCAGTATAAAAGACACCTGTCCACAACCTCAAACAGTCACACTCCAAACTCCACTATGGCCAAGACCAAACAGCTGTCAAAGGACACCAGAAACAAAATTGTAGACCTGCACCAGGCTGGGAAGACTGAATCTGCAATAGGTAAGCAGCTTGGTTTGAAGAAATCAACTGTGGGAGCAATTATTAGGAAATGGAAGACATACAAGACCACTGATAATCTCCCTCGATCTGGGGCTCCACGCAAGATCTCACCCAGTGGGGTCAAAATGATCACAAGAACGGTGAGCAAAAATCCCAGAACCACACGGGGGGACCTAGTGAATGACCTGCAGAGAGCTGGGACCAAAGTAACAAAGCCTACCATCAGTAACACACTACGCCGCCAGGGACTCAAATCCTGCAGTGCCAGACGTGTCCCCCTGCTTAAGCCAGTACATGTCCAGGCCCGTCTGAAGTTTGCTAGAGAGCATTTGGATGATCCAGAAGAAGATTGGGAGAATGTCAGATGAAACCAAAATATAACTTTTTGGTAAAAACTCAACTCGTCGTGTTTGGAGGACAAAGAATGCTGAGTTGCATCCAAAGAACACCATACCTACTGTGAAGCATGGGGGTGGAAACATCATGCTTTGGGGCTGTTTTTCTGCAAAGGGACCAGGACGACTGATCCGTGTAAAGGAAAGAATGAATGGGGCCATGTATCGTGAGATTTTGAGTGAAAACCTTCCATCAGCAAGGGCATTGAAGATGAAACGTGGCTGGGTCTTTCAGCATGACAATGATCCCAAACACACCGCCCGGGCAACGAAGGAGTGGCTTCGTAAGAAGCATTTCAAGGTCCTGGAGTGGCCTAGCCAGTCTCCAGATCTCAACCCCATAGAAAATCTTTGGAGGGAGTTGAAAGTCCGTGTTGCCCAGCAACAGCCCCAAAACATCACTGCTCTAGAGGAGATCTGCATGGAGGAATGGGCCAAAATACCAGCAACAGTGTGTGAAAACCTTGTGAAGACTTACAGAAAACGTTTGACCTCTGTCATTGCCAACAAAGGGTATATAACAAAGTATGGAGATAAACTTTTGTTATTGACCAAATACTTATTTTCCACCATAATTTGCAAATAAATTCATTAAAAATCCTACAATGTGATTTTCTGGATTTTCCCCCCTCATTTTGTCTGTCATAGTTGAAGTGTACCTATGATGAAAATGACAGGCTTCTCATCTTTTTAAGTGGGAGAACTTGCACATTTGGTGGCTGACTAAATACTTTTTTGCCCCACTGTATGTGTTGGCTTTATGTAGGTTATTATTACATAATTGGCAAATGGCAATAAAAGTTACTTTTATATTTGTATAATTTTCATTTAGATAGAATGTAGATTAATCACAGACTGATTTAGAGAAAATACTATTAAAAAAATACTATTAAAAATTAAATAAATAAAAATAAAAATTCCACAAAATTGCATATGAAAATCCTAACTGGCACGGAAATTGATAGAAATGGTAAGATAAATTGGCACTCCGAATGGAGAAGATTGCCGACTTCTGGTGTAGCCTATTACCGGCAACTTCAGGAGCATAACAGCAGAATCTGTGAAGGCCAGTAGGAGAAAGCGGGTCAGGAACAGGTTTTTTTTCTTCTGGTTAAGCTGCTGTCTCCGGCTCCCTTCGAGTAATTTGTGTGTCTTTTGTTTAACCTGTTTTGGAGACTGGTTTTTGTTCGGAATTTCAGATGACTGACGTGCTCAAAGTAAACTGCCTGTTACTCAGGCCCAGAAGCTAGGATATGCATATACTTGATAGCATTGGATACACTCTGAAGTTTCTAAAACTGTTAAAATAATGTCTGTGAGCATAACAGAACTGATATGGCAGGCGAAAACCAGAGAAAAATCCATACAGATTTTTTTTTTTTTGAGGTCACAGGTTATTTCAATGTTTGCCTATTAGATATACAAATAGATAGGACCCAGATTGCAGTTCCTATGGCTTCCACTAGATGTCAAAAGTCTTTAGAAGGGGTTTCAGGCCTGTTTTTTGAAAAAAGTAGTTTGAAGAACTCCAAGTAGTTTCTCATTAGAAAAGTGGTCTTATTGGGCCCGTCTGAAGTTTGCTAGAGAGCATTTGGATGATCCAGAAGAAGATTGGGCCTGTCTGAATTGGGCCCGTCTGAAATGAGGTGCGCGCACTTCGTTATTTATCTTCCCTATTCAACATACTGTTCTCCGTCTTAAATATTATTGTTTATTTAGATATTAGAGTACCTGAGGATTAATTAGAACCATCGTTTGGACGAACTTTACCGGTAACTTTTTGGATTCGTTTGTATGCATGTTGAAAGAGTGGATTACTGAGATCATTGGCGCCAACTAAACTGACTTTTTTGGATATAAAGGACTTTATCGAAACAAAACGACCATTCATTGTGTAGCTAGGACCCTTGGGATTGCAAACAGAGGAAGATGTTCAAAGGTAAGTGATTTATTTAATCGCTATTTGTGATTTTGTGACGCACGTGCTGGTTGAAAAAGTATGTTGGTGTGGGGCGCTGTCCTCAGATAATCGCATGGTATGCTTTCGCCGTAAAGCCTTTTTGAAATCTGACAACGCGGTTGGATTAACAAGAAGTTAAGCTTTTAATCAAACAGCGTGCTAAAAGCATCTGACTGGTTCAGTACATACAGTTGATTTTATTAAAACACATAGGGTGTGTCTATATATGGAAAAATACACATTTTAAAATTTCAATTAATAGATTGCTCAAAAGAAAAGACTACTCTTGGTTTATTGGGGACAGTCCTAGTAGAAATGCAGTAAATGAGTTATAGATGCCCAAAACCATTCTGAGGGAGGACCCCCTCTATGGTTATGTCCCCCCCCCCACATCTAAAACCAAAGTTGCACCCCTGATGTAAAACTATAGGAGGCATAGATTCAGTTGTTCCTAACTCACTTCACTCGTGCTAAACTGGTAGGCTTGCGCTACTGTTGCAGACACATGCGCAGATCAAACACACCTTTGGAACGCCAATTAAGGTGTTTAGATGTCCTTATAATTCGGAAGATACTCAGAAAACGAGGTGTTAATTTAGATTTTACGACGATTAACATAAGCATAGTATGGTGTTTACAAGACTTTGGCATAATCTGCCTACTGACATAATCAGTTTAATATCAAATTATTTCCGTGCATGTAAACGTTGCCTACTAGTTCTTATTGTCTACGCCGATCGATTTCTGCCCGTTCCAAAGCTTAGGTTTATGCACTAATGCCAGATAGAAGTTTGTCATTTATTTTAGGCTATGTAGCCTATAGATATGAACTACACAAGACTGCTACATTTATGGATTTAAGCTATCGTTTTCTCAAGCCGCCCGCCCAATATTTAATGGCCCTAATGTCAACCCTCGCATTCTAAAGTAGGCATATTGGTGGAGCTCGATGAGCAATTACAAGATTAAACATTTTAAAGGACTGACTGTCTACATGATCAAATAGTCGAAGTAAACCACGTAACACATCAACCACTTAATATTTAGCTGTACACATACCTGTTGAATTAAAAGCAATCCATTTTGATTGGCAACTTTCATTATGTACATAATTGTACAATTTCCGCCACACTGCTGCCAAACCGACCACAAATGTGGTTGAGAATGGTTCAAACGCGTTCACAAAAACATTCGATATCAAAACATAAAATACGAAAAAGGTTTTGTATGTTGCTCTCATTTTCACTTCACATAAACATTTAGCTACCTAGTTTATAATTTAGGAGTGCAAAGACGTTAGAAAAAGTGCAAGACAGCTATTTCCTCCTACGTAATCACTATGCGACACCAACACAGCAAAAACTAATTTGTAGCAAAATTGTCGTCACCAGGTATAATCCTGCGTTCCCATCATAGTCGGAACTACGAAATTCGGAATATCCGATTGCTAACTTGTTAAATTATACACGTGCAGCATTCAATTAAACAAATCGGGCATTTCCGAGTTCCGACTAACATATGAGCGCGACATAATGAACAGCTACAAATGGCAAAATCCCGCCTATTTACACAATTTATCTATGTAAAATCAGATTTTAAACAATACTAACCACACCGCAAACCCCATGACTAACCTTAAATGAAGACATTTTATCTATGAATTTTTACGATATAGCCCATTTTGACTTTGCTGGTTGTCACTCGTTACCCCACAGCCAGAAAAGGGATCACATTCAACATCGGCTACGTTCGAACATGGTTTGTCACCTGGATGTCATTCGGCATTTCAAATTTAAAACCGCAAATTATATTCAAAAAGCATTCAATGTTAAGGGCCTGAGGTGTTCCGACTGAGCCAGGGAGATGCAAGTAGCTAAGGAAGGACCACAATACCTTTACTTACTAAAAACAAGGATATGTTAAAAATAAATAAAGTTGCAACGCTTTTAATACATCTAGGAAATGTCCCCAAAAATAAACGTTACCACACCGATACTAAATGTTCAATGTACCTGGGGCCTGTTGCACAAAACTAGGATAAGGGATTAAGCCAGGATATCTTGGTGATCCTGGCTCAATTGATCCGTAATCCGGTTGCACTAAAGATGGATAGGGGGCAGGAGGATATGTTATGGTATAAATTACCATGGAGATTTATTCTGTGGAGCTAGCCTGCTCCAGACCAGGCTAAATTCCAGGATCTATTTAATCTCATCCCTAATGTCAGTCAGCAGTCACCACAAATGGAAACCAATAGTTATTTCACTGCTCACTATACATTGTTATCACATATAACTAGACCCACTGTTATTATTTAAACGTTTGTGATCATTAATTTCAATGATTTTGGATAAAAAATGATTTTTAGATGATGTTGCTATCATTAGATAATTTACAGTTTCCCATAGACTATAAGGCTATATATAAAATGATAGAATATTAGGGCCACAGAGGGGAAAAAAACACAAGTCATAATATTGTAACCAGTTGTTTTAAAGGAGGACAGTTGTTAAAATGACAGATGTGGGGCATTTCGTGAAATTGTACTTCAGTATGGTTTCATAAACAAAGACATGCTGATGTGCCAGAATATTAAGTATCACATTGTCATAAGTATCAAAACTGTAAAAACAATATGTAGCTTTTCTGCAGAAAGAACCAGCCTCATAAATTTATGACTTTATCCTTTTTCTTCAGTGTGGCCCTAGTACTCTGTCATATAAACAAATACACATTCCATATGAATATAAAAACACAATGTGTAACATTATGTTCCTTTATTGAATAAGGACAAAACAAAGCAGGTAAACCATCAGCTCCTTTCGAAACTGAAGTCACAGTGACTCTACAAGATGGAAAGCACAGAATCCAAGCATATTATACAAAATGATACATACACATTCAAAGGTCTGTATATAACACACCCTGCATGTCTGCACACTAAAATAAATGCAGGACAAATCCATACACATCAACTGAACAGACAAATGAATGGATGCAGTAGCCTCCCTGCAGCCTTGTATTACACACAGTATACCGCACAAACATCATAAGAGGCCAAATTCGTCAAAAAACGAACCCAAAAAAACCCAAATTCCTCTGCCACCGCAGGACATATTTAACCAAAATTGAAAGCACACATACTAACTAAAATAATTCAACACATATTGGTCCCTCAGCAGCCGACCACTGTCGTCATCAGGGAAGATTGCCGGATTGTCCCAGTCCATGGCTGGTGGCACTCTGGGGGCCCTCTCCTTCCTCAGGCAGGCCACATTGTGGAGGACAGCACAAGCCACAGTAATATCACATGCCCTAACAGGGCTGACCCTTAATTTGTGAAGGCAGTGAAAGCGTGCCTTCAGGAGGCCAAAGGTCATTTCAACTCTGGCCCTGGTCCTGGCATGGGCATGGTTGTAGGCCTGCTGTGCTTCCTGGGGGTCTGTGAAAGGTGTCAGGAGAAAAGGCTGGCAGCCATACCCCCTGTCTCCCAGCAACACACCAGAGAATTCACCTGTCAACACAAAATCTCATCATTACTACCTCATAAACACAGTGATATTCTTGACACAGCCATGATGGTTATAAATAGGGGTTGTGTGGCTTACCTTGTGATAGGCACTGATAGATTTGAGGCCCGAAAGATTCTGGAGTCATGGACTGAGCCAGGCCATTTTGCCACAACATTGCTGATCACACAGTCAGCATTGCAGACCATCTGAAATCATAAGATGAGGAATATTACACCAATCAATGCACATCACTGGCAATGCAGAGTGTTCGTCAATGGACAATATCAAAAAGTTATGTTCACCTGAACATTAATGCTGTGAAAGGATTTCCTATTCACAAAATCGGCCTCATGGGCACCTGAGGGGGCTTTTATCCTTATGTGTGTGCAGTCCACTGCACCAATGACATTGGGGAAACCTGTCACACAAAGTAATGAGTATCCTACTATGTTTTAACAGTTGTCCTGTAATTTGTAGATCCTCTTACCTGCAATCCTATAGAACTCCTCTTTGATGTCACAGAGTCTTCTGTGGCCAGGGAAGGAGATGAAGACATCTGCTAATGCTTTGATAGCCAGACACACACTCCTTATTGTGCGGCAAATTGTGGCCTTGTTCAGCTGTTCTGCATCCCCCACTGAGTACAGGAAGGCTCCACTAGCAAAAAAGCGCAAGGCCACACAAACCATTTGCTCCACACTCAGTGCATGGCTCCGTGCAGTGCGGTGCTTAATCCTGGGACCCAGTAGTCTGCATAGATACCTGATGCCATCTGCAGAAAACCTGTATCTTTCATATAGATGGTCATCAGGGAAGGCCAGTGGGTCCAACCGGTCCCTGAAGACCCTTTCTCGCCTGAAGGCTCTCCTCAGCACAAGTGCTTCTTCATCCACCACATCTCGCACGAATGGGCATGCCATTGTCAGAGCAGAAAGGAACACACAATTTTGGGCCTTCATATAGGCTAGTGGCCACACCTGGTGCTGGGGGGGTGGGCAAAAGAGGGCGATGCCTTATAACGATGACTTGGTTGTACTGATTGCTGGGAAAATAAAAAAAACCTTAGAAAGATGCCACCGTCCTGTGTGCTCACAATAAGAGCTCATATGTCATGGCTCACTTGACTTTACGAGAATATACCTAATTTTTATTTTGAGCTGTGTCATCTTCTTGGAGCTGGGGGAGGAAAGAAAAATAATGATTAATACATTTGTGTTACAGTTAGCATACAGTGTACATTGAAGGCATATCTCACCTCCCTCTCAAGTTTTTTTATTTCAAGGTCCAGTTTCCTAATTGTCCTCTTTTTTATTTCGGACTCCAGTGCAAGATTTTCCATCTTTTTCTTCTTGTACTGAATGTCTATGTCTGCCAGTTCTATTTGGCGCCGGAGGTGGTTGCCATACAACTTTCTGATAGCTTGTGAGCTCTGTGAACACAATACAATTAGCGCAGCTGGAATTTGGCAGGATGTGGTGTCCTTTTATTAATACGCACTATGTTGCCAGGCTGGTTTTCCCACTGTATAGCATCTGGGTCCTGTAAAAGAAATTAGATTTTTTGATTTTGATGAGGACTCCTCACCATTGTAGAGTAAATAGTACTTTCACAGTCTTAACATGATACCTCATGCCTTCTGGAATCCAGAGAGATGGTCTCCTCCTCATCATCGTCTCCATCATGTGCTGTTGCTGCTGCACTGGGGCCTTCACCCTATCACATTTAATCGGATTCATATTGAAGCTAGTAGACAAGACATGCCAGGCCTACAGTATGCCTTTGATGGAGTACTCACTGGATCAGCATCGTCTGGTGCTTGTGCTGGTGGCTCTAACAGGAACACAGTGCTGCCAGACACTGCAAGGCAATAGGTAAACCAAAGTCAGACAGTCCAAATTGATTCAATATGAATGTGGTTGTATCCCATGTAGAGATGGAAGGACATACCTTGAATGAAGCGGGTGGCATCTTGGGAGGAACCTATGCTCGTCTCTTTCCCCCCAGGGATCCCCTCTAAGACGGGCCTGCCTTTATTTAGCTCCAAGGCCATGTCCTCTGCTGGGGTAAGGTCAGCCTTTGGTGACCCACCACCCGTGCCTTGTCTGTGGGTATTCTTTTTCACTGCTAAAACAGTACAGACAATGTGTGAGCAGGCACCTTCTGGGTACAATATATGCTTGTGCTTTGTTAAATATTAGTCAGGGACCATACCATTCTGCAGAATGTTCTTGTATTTGATTTTGACCTGCTGCCATGTCCGTTTTGGCCCGTTCATGTTTAATCTACACACACACACACACACACACACACACATTTAATGGAGTCACACTGCAAAAAATTACTTGGTATTTTTGTCTTGTTTTCAGTAAAAATATCAAAAAATGTATCATAGCTTTATACAGTGTGATGGAGTTACTTTACACAATTTCACTCATATCTGCAGTGCATTTCAATTAAAAATTTAACCGTTTCATAATTACAGTACAACTGCATTTTTGGAGATGTGAATTAAATATTTGAATTGTAATTGTGATGTTTCAGCGGAGCGGTGAGTGTGTAATTGTGCACTACTTACGCATTCAGGCGGTCTGCAATACTTTGCCACGCTTTTTCTCTTTGCTTTATCACTGTGGCGGTGTTGCCTTTCTTCTTAATTATATCTTTTACCTCCTCGTATGCCTCCATGAGGATTTGTGCTTCCGACGGGGAAAAGTACGCGGCTCTAGTTGCCATGGTAAATCAGTTAATCTATGATCTGTGGCGGGGTCTATTTGAGTGAGCCGTGAGCGCGCACCTATCCAGGATTGGTTTCACCTGGCTTAATGAATCCGTGTCTGCTCATCCTGGCTTGGTCTTTGTGCAACCAATTAAGCCTGGACGCACATGTTTTGGCTTCATTGAGCTCAGCTGAGTCATTTATCCCGGATGTCTTAATTCTACTTTTGTGCAACAGGCCCCTAGTCTGCAATCAAGTTTGTTTAGGTAAATATACACAGCTAGCTAGTAAACACTGCCAAAGATGCTACTGTTTTTTCTGCTGTCGAACGTCACTGCGCGATTGATGCCATCCAGTACCAGCATAGCGGTTGGTATGTGTTTGACTATTTTCACGAATGTTGTATACCAAAGACGATCTCTTAAAAACAGAGCAGGGGCCTGTTGCACAAAAGTAGAATTAAGACATCCGGGATAAATGACTCAGCTGAGCTCAATGAAGCCAAAACATGTGCGTCCAGGCTTAATTGGTTGCACAAAGACCAAGCCAGGATGAGCAGACACGGATTCATTAAGCCAGGTGAAACCAATCCTGGATAGGTGCGCGCTCACGGCTCACTCAAATAGACCCCGCCACAGATCATAGATTAACTGATTTACCATGGCAACTAGAGCCGCGTACTTTTCCCCGTCGGAAGCACAAATCCTCATGGAGGCATACGAGGAGGTAAAAGATATAATTAAGAAGAAAGGCAACACCGCCACAGTGATAAAGCAAAGAGAAAAAGCGTGGCAAAGTATTGCAGACCGCCTGAATGCGTAAGTAGTGCACAATTACACACTCACCGCTCCGCTGAAACATCACAATTACAATTCAAATATTTAATTCACATCTCCAAAAATGCAGTTGTACTGTAATTATGAAACGGTTAAATTTTTAATTGAAATGCACTGCAGATATGAGTGAAATTGTGTAAAGTAACTCCATCACACTGTATAAAGCTATGATACATTTTTTGATATTTTTACTGAAAACAAGACAAAAATACCAAGTAATTTTTTGCAGTGTGACTCCATTAAATGTGTGTGTGTGTGTGTGTGTGTGTGTGTAGATTAAACATGAACGGGCCAAAACGGACATGGCAGCAGGTCAAAATCAAATACAAGAACATTCTGCAGAATGGTATGGTCCCTGACTAATATTTAACAAAGCACAAGCATATATTGTACCCAGAAGGTGCCTGCTCACACATTGTCTGTACTGTTTTAGCAGTGAAAAAGAATACCCACAGACAAGGCACGGGTGGTGGGTCACCAAAGGCTGACCTTACCCCAGCAGAGGACATGGCCTTGGAGCTAAATAAAGGCAGGCCCGTCTTAGAGGGGATCCCTGGGGGGAAAGAGACGAGCATAGGTTCCTCCCAAGATGCCACCCGCTTCATTCAAGGTATGTCCTTCCATCTCTACATGGGATACAACCACATTCATATTGAATCAATTTGGACTGTCTGACTTTGGTTTACCTATTGCCTTGCAGTGTCTGGCAGCACTGTGTTCCTGTTAGAGCCACCAGCACAAGCACCAGACGATGCTGATCCAGTGAGTACTCCATCAAAGGCATACTGTAGGCCTGGCATGTCTTGTCTACTAGCTTCAATATGAATCCGATTAAATGTGATAGGGTGAAGGCCCCAGTGCAGCAGCAACAGCACATGATGGAGACGATGATGAGGAGGAGACCATCTCTCTGGATTCCAGAAGGCATGAGGTATCATGTTAAGACTGTGAAAGTACTATTTACTCTACAATGGTGAGGAGTCCTCATCAAAATCAAAAAATCTAATTTCTTTTACAGGACCCAGATGCTATACAGTGGGAAAACCAGCCTGGCAACATAGTGCGTATTAATAAAAGGACACCACATCCTGCCAAATTCCAGCTGCGCTAATTGTATTGTGTTCACAGAGCTCACAAGCTATCAGAAAGTTGTATGGCAACCACCTCCGGCGCCAAATAGAACTGGCAGACATAGACATTCAGTACAAGAAGAAAAAGATGGAAAATCTTGCACTGGAGTCCGAAATAAAAAAGAGGACAATTAGGAAACTGGACCTTGAAATAAAAAAACTTGAGAGGGAGGTGAGATATGCCTTCAATGTACACTGTATGCTAACTGTAACACAAATGTATTAATCATTATTTTTCTTTCCTCCCCCAGCTCCAAGAAGATGACACAGCTCAAAATAAAAATTAGGTATATTCTCGTAAAGTCAAGTGAGCCATGACATATGAGCTCTTATTGTGAGCACACAGGACGGTGGCATCTTTCTAAGGTTTTTTTTATTTTCCCAGCAATCAGTACAACCAAGTCATCGTTATAAGGCATCGCCCTCTTTTGCCCACCCCCCCAGCACCAGGTGTGGCCACTAGCCTATATGAAGGCCCAAAATTGTGTGTTCCTTTCTGCTCTGACAATGGCATGCCCATTCGTGCGAGATGTGGTGGATGAAGAAGCACTTGTGCTGAGGAGAGCCTTCAGGCGAGAAAGGGTCTTCAGGGACCGGTTGGACCCACTGGCCTTCCCTGATGACCATCTATATGAAAGATACAGGTTTTCTGCAGATGGCATCAGGTATCTATGCAGACTACTGGGTCCCAGGATTAAGCACCGCACTGCACGGAGCCATGCACTGAGTGTGGAGCAAATGGTTTGTGTGGCCTTGCGCTTTTTTGCTAGTGGAGCCTTCCTGTACTCAGTGGGGGATGCAGAACAGCTGAACAAGGCCACAATTTGCCGCACAATAAGGAGTGTGTGTCTGGCTATCAAAGCATTAGCAGATGTCTTCATCTCCTTCCCTGGCCACAGAAGACTCTGTGACATCAAAGAGGAGTTCTATAGGATTGCAGGTAAGAGGATCTACAAATTACAGGACAACTGTTAAAACATAGTAGGATACTCATTACTTTGTGTGACAGGTTTCCCCAATGTCATTGGTGCAGTGGACTGCACACACATAAGGATAAAAGCCCCCTCAGGTGCCCATGAGGCCGATTTTGTGAATAGGAAATCCTTTCACAGCATTAATGTTCAGGTGAACATAACTTTTTGATATTGTCCATTGACGAACACTCTGCATTGCCAGTGATGTGCATTGATTGGTGTAATATTCCTCATCTTATGATTTCAGATGGTCTGCAATGCTGACTGTGTGATCAGCAATGTTGTGGCAAAATGGCCTGGCTCAGTCCATGACTCCAGAATCTTTCGGGCCTCAAATCTATCAGTGCCTATCACAAGGTAAGCCACACAACCCCTATTTATAACCATCATGGCTGTGTCAAGAATATCACTGTGTTTATGAGGTAGTAATGATGAGATTTTGTGTTGACAGGTGAATTCTCTGGTGTGTTGCTGGGAGACAGGGGGTATGGCTGCCAGCCTTTTCTCCTGACACCTTTCACAGACCCCCAGGAAGCACAGCAGGCCTACAACCATGCCCATGCCAGGACCAGGGCCAGAGTTGAAATGACCTTTGGCCTCCTGAAGGCACGCTTTCACTGCCTTCACAAATTAAGGGTCAGCCCTGTTAGGGCATGTGATATTACTGTGGCTTGTGCTGTCCTCCACAATGTGGCCTGCCTGAGGAAGGAGAGGGCCCCCAGAGTGCCACCAGCCATGGACTGGGACAATCCGGCAATCTTCCCTGATGACGACAGTGGTCGGCTGCTGAGGGACCAATATGTGTTGAATTATTTTAGTTAGTATGTGTGCTTTCAATTTTGGTTAAATATGTCCTGCGGTGGCAGAGGAATTTGGGTTTTTTTGGGTTCGTTTTTTGATGAATTTGGCCTCTTATGATGTTTGTGCGGTATACTGTGTGTAATACAAGGCTGCAGGGAGGCTACTGCATCCATTCATTTGTCTGTTCAGTTGATGTGTATGGATTTGTCCTGCATTTATTTTAGTGTGCAGACATGCAGGGTGTGTTATATACAGACCTTTGAATGTGTATGTATCATTTTGTATAATATGCTTGGATTCTGTGCTTTCCATCTTGTAGAGTCACTGTGACTTCAGTTTCGAAAGGAGCTGATGGTTTACCTGCTTTGTTTTGTCCTTATTCAATAAAGGAACATAATGTTACACATTGTGTTTTTATATTCATATGGAATGTGTATTTGTTTATATGACAGAGTACTAGGGCCACACTGAAGAAAAAGGATAAAGTCATAAATTTATGAGGCTGGTTCTTTCTGCAGAAAAGCTACATATTGTTTTTACAGTTTTGATACTTATGACAATGTGATACTTAATATTCTGGCACATCAGCATGTCTTTGTTTATGAAACCATACTGAAGTACAATTTCACGAAATGCCCCACATCTGTCATTTTAACAACTGTCCTCCTTTAAAACAACTGGTTACAATATTATGACTTGTGTTTTTTTCCCCTCTGTGGCCCTAATATTCTATCATTTTATATATAGCCTTATAGTCTATGGGAAACTGTAAATTATCTAATGATAGCAACATCATCTAAAAATCATTTTTTATCCAAAATCATTGAAATTAATGATCACAAACGTTTAAATAATAACAGTGGGTCTAGTTATATGTGATAACAATGTATAGTGAGCAGTGAAATAACTATTGGTTTCCATTTGTGGTGACTGCTGACTGACATTAGGGATGAGATTAAATAGATCCTGGAATTTAGCCTGGTCTGGAGCAGGCTAGCTCCACAGAATAAATCTCCATGGTAATTTATACCATAACATATCCTCCTGCCCCCTATCCATCTTTAGTGCAACCGGATTACGGATCAATTGAGCCAGGATCACCAAGATATCCTGGCTTAATCCCTTATCCTAGTTTTGTGCAACAGGCCCCAGGTTAAGTAAAATTAGATACAAAATGGTATAGCCAAAACACCACCTGAGCGAGCCACAACTCTGTGGTTCGAGCTTCTTCTATGATATAATGGCGGTCCGTGCATGCCGCCACCTACTGTGCTGTAGTGTGTAGTCAATCACGATTTACAACATTTCTAAATACTCCTTCCTAAATCAGTACTTTTGAGAAAATACAAAAAAGCCCTACACATCTATCAAAATTACTCTGATCTTACATTTGCCCTCAACTCTACCCAGTGGAACATTAATATCAATTATATCTATTTTCAAAGCTTTTTTGGCTAACTGGT
Source organism: Salvelinus alpinus (assembly GCF_045679555.1). NCBI lineage: Eukaryota > Metazoa > Chordata > Actinopteri > Salmoniformes > Salmonidae > Salvelinus > Salvelinus alpinus. The sequence goes on from NC_092109.1 coordinate 6,652,156, forward strand.
CTACAATTACATTCCCTTCCACACCCGAATGTGCTGGGACCTTGCAGAATCTCACTAATACACCCATTCTCTCAATTCTCCTTAACATTAATATCTCCAATAGTAGGCCACTCCTATTAGATTTACCTGATGATAAACTATTCAACACAGACAGAGAATCTGAGCATACTGTAATGACCTGACTAGATCATAAAGGAACAATTGTCCAGACAGAGGCTAGAGTTTACGAATTGACGGTTTATTAACCCAACTTTACACAGGCTACTGTTTGGCTGTAGCCCACGCCAAATAAATTAAAGATAACCCACAAGCCAACCGTGACCTTCTCTTGTGAAGGCCAGACGTAAGAGAGAGAACAAAGGCTAAACCTGGTCTTAACTTCCAATGCTCCATCCCCCTGCCCAACCCCCACCCCACTCCGCCAACCGCCAGGATGCCCAGCATCAGAACATTCCTGGCATTCCCGTGATTGGCAGATAGCAGGTTGATTGGCATGTCGGACCCTGCGAACACTGGGTACTGGTAAGTACAACACAACCACCTCCTAGCCTAACACATAACACACAGCTGTCTGTACGGGTCGCTACAATACTATAATTCCAACAGGTTGTATGTCCTCCACCCACTGGAGGCCACTATTATCGGCAACAGTTCAACTGAGTATACTGAAAGTTAATCTCTTAGTCTTCTACATACCCGTATCTGCACATCAAATTCAGGAATGTAAACGACTGTTCCTGTGCGCCCATTATCTGGGTCCTTGGATCCATCTGTGAAAATATGTTTTAAAAAAGCCTAAAAACTTCTACCAATGTAATTATCAACCAGTTTCCCTATATCATTGACTTCTGACCAATCTTTCCTTTTCTCTACCAAGGTTAGATCAACATCAGGATCTGGGAGTAACTATGGAAGAACATCCCCTATCACCACAGAAGGGACAGTCTCCAAATCCCTCAAACCACTCTCATGAGCAAGCTGTATCACAACCCGGCCGTGATTGGGAGTCCCATAGGGCGGTGCACAATTGGCCCAGCGTCGTCCGGGTTAGGGTTTGTCTGGGGTAGGCCGTCATTGCAAATAAGAATTTGTTCTTAACTGACTTGCCTAGTTAAATGAAAGTTAAATAAAAATAAAAAAGCTTTCCAACTGTCCAACCAAAACCACTACTTTGTCTACTAGTATGTTCCCAACGATCATCTAGAACAGTAGCATTGGGATGCTCAACCTCACAGCCTTTCAACATAAGCCAATAAGCTAATGACCATTTTTTATGCCGTATATCCAAAGACATCTCACCTGCCTCCACTAGTAAGGCACATACAGATGTTGATTTAAATGCACCAATACATATCCTTAAAGCTATACACTGGATTTTGTCCAGCTTCTGAAGCCAAATCTTAGGCGTTGTTCCATAAACTATACACCCGTATTCAATTGTCGTCCTGATCAGAGCTCTATAAATATCAATCAACGATTGTCTATCAGCTCCCCATTCATAACCAGAGACCGAGCACATAAGATTCACCACCTTCTTACACTTTGTTTCAACATTTATGACATTATCTTCCCATTTATATCGCTCATTGAACAATAGACCCAAATATTTGTACTTAGAAACCCTCCTTATAGGCTGTCCATACAGAAACAACTGTATATTATCTGCAACTTTCTTATTCAAGAAGAACATACAACAAGACTTCGCCACTGACAATTTAAAACCCCAGTCAATCGACCATCTTTCAACATCCACTATAGCTTGTTGAATAGATTTGATCACATGAGAGACATTCCTTCCCCTCTAAATAGCCACATCATCAGCATATAGGGAAGCCCAATACCCCTACCTACATTCGAAAACACATTGTTAATCATAATGTTGAAGAAAATAGGACTGATAGCGCTGCCTTGAGGAATACCGTTGTCAACTCCATAGGCATCAAATATAAATGCTCCTATTTTAATTCGGAAAGAGCGATTAAATAAGGCCAAAAACCAGTTATATAATCTGTCACCAATACCAATTCTTTCAATCTTATTCAGTAGGCCCTTTCTCCACATAGTGTCATAAGCCTTTTCAATGTAAAAAAAGACAGTAGCCATTACTTTTTTCATGACCAGAGTTTTTTCAACTTCATTGTTCACCTTTACTAACGCATCCAATGTAGATCTACCTTTACGGAATCCACTTTGACATTGACTCAATAAACCTCTATGTTCCAGGAAATAAGACTGGAAATATGACTATCATCTTTTCCATCAGTTTACAGAAGTTAGAGGTCAGTGCTATTGGTCTATAACTATCAGCACATGAAGGGTCCTTGCCAGGCTTTACAAATGGTAATATTACTGCACGTTTCCAACCAGAAGGTATAACCCCCTCACTCCAAATTGTATTAAATAATCAAAGGAGAACATGTAGGACCTTATCAGGTAGATGCTTAAACATTACATAGCACAACTGACCATGACCTGGGGCTGTATATCCACAGCCTTTTAAGGCTGAACGCATCTCATGTACAGTAAAAACAGCATCTAAAGAAGAGTCAACAGTATCTCTTTTCTTATACACATTAACATGACCATTTAAAATCTCACACCTGCGTTACTTATATACTTCATCCAATTAACCCCACCATGTACCCTAGCAAATGTGTTCCCCAACAAGTCAGCTTTTTCTTTATCAGTTACGGACATTTGACCCACAACCAAAACTGGAATTCGAGAAGACTTACTTCTTCCAGTCATCTTATTCAACATAGACCATACATCTGACAGCTCAATACCCCTGCATATTGTAGAGCAGAACTGTCTCCATCCATTTCTCTTGACAGACTTAATGACCCTACGTACTAAAGCTCTCTTCCTTTGGAAATCAACTAGATTCTCAGGAGTCATATTCCTACGCAACATTCTGTAAGTCCTATTTTTTTCTTGAATTGCCGCAGTGCACTCTTCAGTTCACCAAGGAAACACCTTTATTTTCTCACCCACTTCACTCATTGCTACATATAGATTCGCAGCATTCAATATCTGAGGTTACAGAGGGATCACATACATCAACCAGCCTCTAAAGACAACTGTCCAATAGACTTTAAGCAATGATCTCCAAACTTTTCCCAGTCTGCTTCTTGAAATCCCCATATTCTGAATGGTACCCTATCTGGAATACTAACATCAAAGTTTATGGTACACCAAATCTGGAAATGATCACGTCTAACAGTAAAATCATTCATTACATTATATTCACACATAGATGCAATATAGTTAGAAGCTGTTATGAGGTCCAGGCAGGATGTAACCCCTCTAACAACATCAACTCTTGTACCACATCCATTGTTAAGACATACTAATGCTGTGGTTTCTATCATATCTTCCACAATGTACCATTACGCTGCATCGGCAAGATAGAACAGCTGCCTCCGGTAAGACAAGGTGTGGCAGTCTGTGTATATTTGTAAACAACAGCTGGAGCACGAAATCTAATATTAAGGAAGTCTCAAGGTTTTGCTCGCCTGAGGTAGAGTATCTCATGATAAGCTGTAGACCACACTATTTATCAAGTTTTAATTTATATTTTTCGTACCTGTCTATTTACCACCACAAACCGATGCTGGCACTAAATTGAACCTTTATTTAACTAGGCAAGCCAGTTAAGAACAAATTCTTGTTTACAATGATGACCTACCCCGGTGAAACCCAGCGTCATGCTGGTCCAATTATGCGTCACCCTATGGGACTCCCAATCACAGCCGGATGTGTATAAGAACAAACAGAAAAACGCTCATCCAGAGGCAGTGCTCATAGTGGCCGGGGACTTTAATGCAGGGAAACTTAAATCCATTTTACATCGTTTCTACCAGCATGTTAAATGTGCAACCAGAGGGGAAAAAAACTCTAGAACACCTTTACTCCACCCACAGAGATGCATACAAAGCTCTCCCTCGCCCTCCATTTGGCAAATCTGATCATAATTCTATCCTCCTGATTCCTGCTTACAAGCAAAAACTAAAGCAGGACGCACCAGTGACTCGTTCAATAAAGAAGTGGTCAGATGACGCAGATGCTAAGCTACAGGACTGTTTTGCTAGAACAGACTGGAATATGTTCTGGGATTCTTCCGATGGCATTGAGGAGTACACCACATCAGTCACTGGCTTCATCAATAAGTGCATCGATGACGTCGTCCCCACAGTGACCGTACGTACAGAGGAATGCTAACTTGTGTCACTGGCATAGAGGGCGTTGGCGGAGCAGCCTGTCCCCCGTGCTCCGTGTTGGCCTCGGAGCCTCTGGGGACTGTGTGCCATGCTGTACCAGAGGGGCAGATTGGGAAAGAAAGGCAGACAGGTCAGGTCCATGTGGAGGGGTGGTCAGGTCAACTCCCTGTTCGTTCCTCTCCAGGAAGGATGAGACCATTCGTGCCTCCTCAAATTCCCTTCTTGCTTGACGGTGCCGTCGCTGCTGTGCCAGGTCCTTGGCAATGAATTCCCGTTACTGTAGAGCTCTACGGGCCTGCACATCCAATAGGTGATATTGTTCGTCAGCCTGTCGTTCCTCCTCAATCTGAAGCTCAATTTCCTTCAACGCTAGTAGGACAGCGGTCTGTGAATCGCTGAGGGCTAGTGAATGGCGGCTGCCATGGCCACTTCGAAAGGGGTATCCACTGGTCGAACTCTCACTCCGTCAAGAGTGCCTCGACGATTTCCCATTAGTTAAGGGGTGAGCAGAGCCTGCCTCAGGAAGCTGGTCGACTAGTGCGTTGGGTGTTACCTCCTCCATAGATTCTTCCTGTAGACCACTTTCCCGTCCCAAAGCAGTTTCCGGTCCTTGGCTCGGAGGGGATGGTTGATGGCTGAAACGTACAGTTGATCCATCACCACTTTGAGCTCTGGTGGGCTTGCCCTTTGATGTGGGAAACTCGACCACATAATCCTTAAGATAACCAGGTGCTTGTCTGGTTCTTCTGGTGGTAGAGGATGAAACCAGGTGCTTGTCTGGTTCTTCTGGTGGTTGAGGATGAAACCAGGTGCTTGTCTGGTTCTTCTGGTGGTTGAGGATGAAGCCTTCCTTGTTGCTTTAGGCTTAGCTCCTGGATCTTTTATTTGTTCCAAGACTTTTCCCTCAGCTGCTTTCTTCCTCTCTCCTTCCTTCCAGTGGAGACAATTCTTCCTTCTCCATTTCCTTTTCACCTGTCTTTGGTTCAGTCATGATCCTGCTCAAAGGACCATTGAAAGATTAGTGGAATCTGTGTGGGGAGGAATGAGACTGAGGCAGGAATTCCTTTAACCATTAAGTGGTATATTTACTGGGTAGTCTGTGCTGCATAACAAAGGAAACAGAATAACATGTATCCAATCAAATTGATAACATGTATACAATCAAAATCATATTCACAAAGATCACATCATAACAATCATTCATTATTAACATAATTAGGGAATTCAACAAACCAGTTCATTAAGAAGTCAATAGGAATCATCCTTGAGTCATTTATGCACGTAACTATATATCATAATCATGAGAAGAATAATACAAACAGTGATCAGTTATTCAATCTATAATCCCCATTAGTTTGATATCAGAATCGATCAGTTCAGCAAACGATGACGTTTCATATTTCACTCTTTCAAGTGTCTTCAGATGTACATGTAATGTCATTACATATTAACCATATATCAATGGCATAATTGGCCTGTGATGATCTGTAGGGCCGTGATCATTGACCATTCACATTACACAATAGGTTTGAAGCGTGCGCTTCAAGCCGCGCTCCGCGGTAATAACTATAAACAATAACTGATGGCCCACTCTCCCGATCGCAACAGATACTTCAGATGACAGGTTCAGATGAAAGGTAACAGATTTGGTGGATTCATGGACATACAGAACTTCTGGATTAGACGAAGTTAAGGACGAGAAAGCAGCGAGATCGGGCGATGGAGATTTCCTCCTTTTATGGAGTTGAGATCTGTCTGACTTTTCCACCTGACCTAATTAAAGCGCCCCTGGCCCAGCTGAGTAAGTGGCCATGAATTAAAGGATTTTTCCACCAACTCCATGGGCCTTTTCTACAGTATTTCAGATTGTAACTTTAAACCACATTTGTTTCTAATACACAACTCATTTTCACTTGCCATAGTTCATGTGCAGCAGAATTCCATGAAAAAGGAAATCATTATTTGGAGATAATCATTTACAAAATATACAAATCAGGAACGAGCAACTTGATTGGTTAAAAAGAATAGCGTTTACCCTCAGTGTTTTAATTTTATTTTTGTATCTCTTCTTAAAATCTGCCATCCTCTCTCTCAGTAATCCATCTTCAGGGAGAAGTGACACCATAAGAACAAGACCGTTGATGTCCTCCACATGGTTGTGTTGACGGTGGGAGGCCTGAGGGGCGGGTCATCATCAGTCACTGACTTCCTCACCCCGACTGGCGGAGACGTTCTCATTAAGAAAGAGCACACAGTAGAGTAGGAGGTAGATAGATACAGTAGCTGTTACCTCGGAGATCGTCTACATTACCGTCAGCAACTGCAGACCGACTGATCAGACCTACAAACCACCTTTCATCCTAAATTACCACTCATTATGATTAGATCAGTCAGTCTGCAGCCGCCGGCAGCAACGTAGTTGATCTCAAACATGCACTACGTGAAGAAATAGCCTTTTGTTGATGGTCTTGCAGCCCTGGACGGAGAAGATCTTCTCACCTTTTGGGAAAAAGACAAATTCTCTGGCCATCTGGTCGACTACGTCCTGGTCGGGCTCCAAGCCCTTGGCGGACATTTCTGCCATGCCACACAGCAGCACGTGTCTGTACTCCAGAGGCAGGAAGGGGACAAAGAAGTCAACTAGGTTCTTGTCTATCAGACTGGTGTGCCACAACCCACCTACACAGAGAAAGGGAGGGAGGGACACAGTCATGAGATGGGCAAGAAGAAGCTACCACCAATTGCTTACCCAATCCTCTGATGTACACAAGTGCCTAGGGGGTAAGGATAGTCATAAGATGGGCAGGGACAAGAAAGGCAGATGGACAGAATATAGACAGAATATAGAAATCACAGGTAATCTTTGAATTGAAGGTCTGAAAAGACTCCAATAACATCCCCAGTCTTCTAATCCCAGGCTTAGTAACATAAAATGAGAGAATCCTGACCTTAGAGAAACATGTGCATGATTAGTTAAATATAAAAAAGAGTTACCAAAAGTTCATAAGTTAGGCTTCAGCCCTAAAGAATGACAGCATAGTGGCTTACTGTTCTTGTTGTTGAACACGGACAGGGAGAGAGCTGGTTCTAAGTCATGCAATTGTATCTCCTCTCGGTCTCGACCTGCTTTCCAGAAGTCCAGGGCCACCTGCGTGATGTGCTCTCCTCCAGCGTTGCTATGGACATGAGCAAAACAAACTAGTAGATATTAAAGTTGCACTATGCAGAAATGTCCTGGTTGCTAAAACTAATAGTTCGCCTAATTTCAGTTTGTGACAAAATAAGCTGGTAGAGAATCACTGTACAATCTAAACCGCTGTAAAATATATTTTCTACAACTAATAATATTGTTGATTCAGCTGAAGCTGGTGTAAAAAAACAAAAGTAAAAGACAAAAACAAAACTTAAGAATGGGAAGCATAGAAATTGAGCACATAGCAGATCTACTCCTTCTTAGACTTGCTTTCAAGTAGATATATCTATTACTCACATTTCTATGCGAGTTTGGTCAGGTCGCCCATAAAAGTTGCGTATTGCCACTTTAAGCTGGGTTCAACTTTCTTTTTCTTCCTCACTGGTCCGGACATGGGGTAGTTTCTAAATGCATTAGGTTCATGTGTGGTGATTTTATTTGCAAAATAAAAAATCTGAAGTAACTGAACTTTAGTTTTGGGAGGCCGTATCTGATTGACAGCTGACTTTTAGCTAAGTAAAACCATGGACACTGCAACGAGTCGTTAAGTTGTGGGAAAGATAGGATGATGGATGACTAATATATTTGACTGTAAATCCAGTTTAAAAAAACGTAAGATTCCAAAAACAACACAGGAATTCTTATCACACACTGCTGGTCTGTCTGCCCTACCTGAGAAAGATGAAGATGGCTTTGCGGTAGGAGACCCTGTGCAGATATTCGTAGTATTCCAGGTAGGGCTTTATACAGTCGATTAGGCCAGGGTGCATCTTGTCCATCTCGTCAAAGATGAACATGGAACGTGGGCAGTTGGTGACGTTGCCTTTGACCCACTGCTGCAGCTGAGACTGGGGGATGGTCACAACAGTTTAAACAGACTTATCTACAGCAGTGAAGATATATTTTGCGGCATTGCTGTAAGCTATTTAAAAAATTCAGATATACCAGTCAAAAGTTTGGGCACACCTCATTCTACGTTTTTATTTTTTACTATTTTCTACATTGTAAAATAATAGTGAAGACATCAAAACTATGAAATAACACATACGGAATCATACAGTAACCAAAAAAGTGTTAAACCAATCCAAATATATTTTATATTTGAGATTCTACAAAAGTAGCCACCATTTGCCTTGACAGCTTTGCACACTCTTGGCATTCTCTCAACCAGCTTCCTACATATGCTGAGCAATTGTTGATTGCTTTATCTTCACTCTGCGGTCCAACTCATCCCAAACCATCTCAATTGGTTTGAGGTCAGGTATTTGTGGAGGCCAGGTCATCTGATGCAGCACTCCATCACTCTCCTTCTTGGTCAAATAGCCCTTACACAGCCTGGAGGTGTGTTGGGTCACTGTCCTGTTGAATAAACAAAATGGTTGTCCAACTAAGCACAAACCAGATGGGATGGCGTATCACTGCAGAATGCTGTGATAGCCATGCTGGTTGTGTGCCTTGAATTCAAAATAAATCACAACAGTGTCACCAGCAATCACACCTCCTTCTCCATGCTTCACGGTGGGAACTACACATACAGATATCATCCATTCACCTACTCTGCGTCTCAAAGACATCTCACACTGCTTGTGTTTCTTGGCTCAAGCAAGTCTCTTCTTCTCATTGCTGTCCTTTGGTAGTGGTTTCTTTGCAGCAATTTGACCATGAAGGCCTGATTCACGCAGTCTCTGAACAGTTGATGATGAGATGTGTCTGTTACTTGAACTTGGTGAAGCATTTATTTGGGCTGCAATTTATAAAGCTGGTAACTGTAATGAACTTATCCTCTGCAGAAGAAGTAACTCTGGGACTTCCTTTCCTGTGGCGGTCCTCATGAGAGCCAGTTTCGTCATCGCACTTGATGTATTTTGCGACTGCACTTGAAGAAACGTTCAAAGTTCTGGAAATGTTCTGTATTGACTGACCTTCAAGTCTTAAAGTAATGACGGACTGTCGTTTCTCTTTGCTTATTTGAGCTGTTCTTTTTAACAAAGTTTATTTAGATTTGTTTAACACCTTTTTGGTTACTACATGATTCCATATGTGTTATTTCATAGTTTTGATGTCTTCACTGTTATTCTACAATGTAGAAAATAGTAAAAAAAATTAAAAAACACGGAATGAGTAGGTGTGTTCAAACTTTTGACTGATACTGTACTTCCCCTATGATATAGAACCCTCAAATCCAAATATGGACCTTGAAGCCAGTTCCACTGCTTTTTTCTTTCTTTCCATCTAACCAGGGACTGATTTAGACCTGGGACACCATGTGGGTGCAATTCATTACCAAGTAGATCAGAAAACCAACAGTACTCCAGACCTTGTAGGGTTTGATTTGAATTCCACTGATATAGAATATGCATAAAAGCGATTTTTTTTTACAGTCCAATTCTCCATTGAGAATTTCCCTGCCACGGTTACTGGGGATTATATTTCAATTAAACAAAATACTTGTTTTACCTTGTAGTTCTCAATCTGACTCGGATGAGGAAAGTGAGCTGTAGAAACAAACAGATGGATGAAACTGCTGGCCATGCCCTCCTTGTAGATGTTTTCAGCTATCAACTGGCTGACGAAGTTCTTCCCTGTGCCAGAACAGCCATGAAGGGAGAGCACCAGGGGCTCTTTAGGGTTTTTATCGTTCATGAAACCCGTTACAGCTTTCTGGATGACTATGGAAGCAACATGTTGACCAATCAGCTTCTGATCTAGGGCCACTTCCAAACCTGATGACAGGGCAGGAGTTGATTATTAAGTGTCAATGAACGGGATGTGCTACGAATACACCATTATTACTATACAAATTATAGGTGGTTATCTTAATAACGTGATTAGTTACGCATGTAGAGCACAGCTGCTATCTAGGCTAGAGGTGCACGAGTTAGCTGTTTGTTCACTCGCACCCGCAATTGCTAATAACCCATCCACAACCACCCGACTTTCCCTCATGGGTGAGGATCAAAGATGGCAGACCCCCCCCTCTCTCCCACCAGAGGGGAAGAAGTGGGGCCGGTTGTATGACTTTAACGACCGATCGTAAACTCTCTCCCTCTTGCACTGCAGTATGGAGAAGTCAAAAATCCTTTGTGTGTAGAGAGACTCTTGCCAAAACTTCAAACATCAAAAGATTGGACATTGGAACATTAGCTTTAATATCCAAACGTCTGGAATGGTTGGTGGGACCCAAACAATAATTATGTCATATCCTTTGTTGTTTTGTAATATCATTAAGGAGGGTATAACTAAATAACGGTATCTCTAAGGGTGTACACATTCCAGTTAGATTTACATCTGTTGTAATACGTATATGATTAAATATGAAACAATTTCTGAGAAGATAAAATGTGATTTTAGCCTTCCTAATTAGATCATTATTTTTCAAATATACTTTGCCAAGTCAGTAACCACGCCCACGTGGGCACAGACATTATGCAAAACGATGGAATGCCCTTTTTGCCAGAGTGCTTATAAAGTACTCCTAACGAAATTTACATTAGACCAAGCAGCCGGACAGTGTACACCGGACATCACGTAATGGTTAAAACTACAAGACCAGTATACGAAGGTGAAGACGGGACTACACATTCACAGTCTGCAGCTGAAGTCGGAAATTTACATACACTTAGGTTGGAGTCATTAAAACTAGTTTTTCAACCACTTCACACATTTCTTGTTAACAAACTATAGATTTGGCAAGTCGGTTAGGACTTTACTTTGTGCATGACAAGTAATTTTTCCAACAATTGTTTACAGACAGATTATTTCACTATATCACAATTCCAGGGGGTCAGAAGTTTACATACACTAAGTTAATTCACTAAACAGCTTGGAAAATTCCAGAAAATTAGGTAATGGCTTTAGAAGCTTCTGATAGGCTAATTGACATAATTTGAGTCAATTGGAGGAGTACCTGTGGATGTATTTCAAGGCCTACCTTCAAACTCATTGCCTCTTTGCTTGATATCATGGGAACATCAAAATAAATGAGCTAAGACTTTAGAAAGAAATTTGTAGACCTCCACAAGTCTGGTTCATCCTTGAGAGCAATTTCCAAATGGCTGAAGGTACCACGTTCATCTGTACAAACAATAGTACGCAAGTATAAACACCATGGGACCACACAGCCGTCATACTGCTCAGGAAGGCGACGCGTTCTGTCTCCTAGAGATGAACCTACTTTGGTACGAAAAGTGCAAATCAATTACAGAAAAGGAACTTCTGAAGATACAGGAGGAAACAGGTACCAACGTATCTTTATCCACAGTAAAACGAGTCCTATATCAACATAACCTGAAAGGCCGCTCAGCAAAGAAGAAGCCACTGCTCCAAAATCGCCATAAAAAAAGCCAGACTATAGTTTGCAACTGCACATGGGGACAAAGATTGTACTTTTTGGAGAGATGTCCTCTGGTCTGATGAAACAAAAATAGAACTGTTTGGCCATAATGACCATCTTCATGTTTGGAGGAAAAAGGGGGAGGCTTGCAAGCCGAAGAACACCATCCCAACCGTGAAGCACGGGGGTGGCAGCATCATGTTGTGGGGGTGCTTTGCTGCAGGAGGGACTGGTGCACTTCACAAAATAGATGGGATCATGAGGAGGGGAAATTATGTGGATATATTGAAGCAACATCTCAAGACATCAGTCAGGAAGTTAAAGCTTGGTCGCAAATGGGTCTTCCAAATGGACAATGACCCCAAGCATACTTCAAAAGTTGTGGCAACATGGCTTAAGAACAACAAAGTCAAGGTATTGGAGTGGCCATCACAAAGCCCTGACCTCAATCCTATAGAAAATTTGTGGGCAGAACTGAAAAAGCGTGTGTGAGGAAGGAGGCCTACAAACCTGATTCAGTTACACCAGCTCTGTCAGGAGGAATGGGCCAAAATTCACCCAACTTATTGTGGGAAGCTTGTGGAAGGCTACCCGAAACATTTGACCCAAGTTAAACAATTTAAAGGCAATGCTTCCAAATTCTAATTGAGTGTATATAAACTTCTGACCCACTGGGAATGTGATGAAAGAAATAAAATCTGAAATAAATCACTCTCTACTATTATTCTGACATTTCACATTCTTAAAATAAAGTGGTGATCCTAACTGACCTAAGACAGTGAATTTTTACTAGGATTAAATGTCAGGAATTGTGAAAAACTGAGTTTAAATGTATTTGGCTAAGGTGTATGTAAACTTCCGACTTCAACTGTATATGTAAAATAGTCTAGGAAATTCAATCGTAGACGAGAACACCTCGTGGTACAGTTTTGTAGTATACATTCTAACACTTCCAGAACAAAAGCCTACTACAACTACAAAAGACGTTGCGAACTCTGGTGGACAACCAGAGACTTACATGACCAGAGAACCTCCCACAGAACATCGAGTTCTACAGAGGGATGACAGAGAAAGACATAGGCGTAAATATATACATTGCAATTCTTGTCGAATGAGCGGTCGTTCATGTGCAAAGTATTCATATTCCCATGAGCATAGCTTACAAACGTCCCGATAGTTAAATTCCTTTGCCTCTCCCTTTCCCTCTCTTTTGAATACTCCATATTGTGTAACAAGCCGTCATATCGGTTTATTGTGTTAGTAACCAATAACTATGCTGTGTTTGTGTGCGTTTATGAATTTCTGTGTGATTATTTAGTTAATTATTTATTTACTAAGCCAAAATGTATATCGCTGATTTATCATTTATGTTAGGGTTTGTGCAGATTTGAAATCAACTGCGTTCAAAATGAGACTGAGGTAAAATTTGAATTAATGATTGATTTTATTTTTGTATTTTATTTTGAGATTAAATTGATGACTAATATGATATCGAAATTCTGATATTGTTGAGTTAATTCGGGAAATGTTAACTCATTAAACAAACTTATCCCGTGGTGCCCCAGGTTACTAATGAGTTAATTGTTGCATGATTAATATAAATCAAGTAATAATTAAACGTTAGGTAATTGATTCGATAAAACAGCATGTCATCACAAGGATAGTCACGACACGTGATAACGTGAAAATCTGAGGCCTGCATCCAACCCTAACCCGCTAATATAGAAACTGCGCTGTAGGCTACAGTCAGATGGTGGAACAATTTTTGTCAGGGGGTGCATATTTTTTTGACTGATTTAGATAGCTATAGCTGTGTTCGAATATCCATATTAACATACTGTATACTACAATGATTATATACACTAGACCAGGGGTCGGGAACCTATGGCTCCCGAGCCAGGTGTGGCTCTTTTGATGATTGCATCTGGCTCGCAGATAAAACAAAATATTCTCACTTGTTTTAATCCATCCATCGATTTTTCACTGCTCATGTCCTGTTCAGGGCTGCAAGAGCAATTGTCCATTATTTTAATTAAATGATACTGTCCTACGTTGGCCGTTGCTAGGTAAAACAGGTAAAAGCCTCCTTTTGAATCAGTCTGCTCGGTCATTAGCTCAAAGCTAACCCTTCGACGAAGAAGATGGCGAAAAGAAAAAAAGATGACGAGTATCGTACATTTCAGGACGAATGGACCGAAGAATTCGCCTTTGTGGAGAGAGCAGGTTCTGCGGTGTGTCTAATTTGCAATGACAAAATTACATAGATGAAACGGTCGAATGTAAAGCGGCACTTCGACACGCGCCATGCTACCTTTGCATCAAAATACCCTGCGGGAGACAGCAGAAAGAAAGCGTGCCAAGAGCTACTGAGCAGGGTGCAAGCTAGCCAGCAGCAACTCCGCGTATGGACCCGGCAAGGTGACTATAATTCCGCTAGCTTTGCTGGATCTTTAGAAATAGTGAGGAACGGAAAACCATTCACAGATGGCGAGTATGCTAAAACGTTCATGCTGGATGTAGCCAATTAACTTTTTGATGATCTTCCGAACAAAGACAAGATAATTAAACGGATACAAGACATGCCTCTGTCGGCAAGAACTGTTCATGATCGTACCATCGTGATGGCAAACAAAGTGGAGGAAACGCAAGTGAAGGACATAAATGCAGCGCCGTTCTTTTCCCTGGCTTTGGATGAGTCAACAGACGTGAGCCATTTGTCGCAGTTCAGCGTGATTGCAAGATATGCTGTTGGTGACACACTGCGCGAAGAAAGTCTTGCAGTTCTGCCATTAAAAGGGTCCACAAGAGGTGAGGATTTATTTAAGTCTTTCATGGAGTATTATATGGCTCTCACTGAAATAAATTTCCAAATTTTTTGCTTTCATGGCTCTCTTAGTCAAAAAGGTTCCCGACCCCTGCACTAGACTATTAGTTCATTTTAGTATACTGTAAACGAACGGTATCCTTTAAGTTGAGTGTAATAGCTCTTTGCTTGTCTACCGGAAGTTGTTGCTATGCAACCTTTTGCTAGCTAGTTGGCATAAATTACTAGCTAGACATTTTACAACTTTGGGTGTGTTCTTCAATTAAATTTGGAGTTCCAGAGTGTGCCCATAAATTCAGAGTGTTGTCAGATTGTCCGTTTGTAAATTCTGACCGTTTCTCTCTCAGAGTGCACACTGGACGCTCGGGGCGAAGAGTAGGGTTGATTTGATTGTTCTGGCCTTACAACGGCAGTCAAGCACCCAAGCTAACATTGGCTAGCTTGCTAGCTACTTCCAGACACAAATGAGACCACCCGGACCATTTTACTCACCCTAGCAGAGCTGGTTAGGTAGTTTATGTTATCCATTGGTGACTAACTGTGCTGCTGGAAACAATTTATTTGCGCTTTTTTGCCAACGTTTACTGACACCGGCCATATTCAACGGGTGATGAGCGCCCGTAAATTCATTATTCTGCGCTCTGGTACAGAGTGCTCTGAAATCGGAGTATTGTCGTGGCCAAAAGTTTTGAGAATGACACAAATATTAATTTCCACAAAGTTTGCTGCTTCAGTGTCTTTAGATATTTTTGGCAGATGTTACTATGGAATACTGAAGTATAATTACAAGCATTTCATAAGTGTCAAAGGCTTTTATTGACAATTACATATAGTTGATGCAAAGAGTCAATATTTACAGTGTTGAACATTCTTTTTCAAAACCTCTGCAATCCGCCCTGGCATGATGTTAATTAACTTCTGGGCCACATCCTGACTGATGGCAGCCCATTCTTGCATAATCAATGCTTGGAGTGTGTCAGAATTTGTGGGTTTTTGTTTGTCCACTCGCCTCTTGAGGATTGACCACAAGTTCTCAATGGGATTAAGGTCTGGGGAGTTTCCTGGCCATGGACCCAAAATATCAATGTTTTGTTCCCCGAGCCGCTTAGTTATCACTTTTGCCTTATGGCAAGGTGCTCCATCATGCTGGAAAGGGCATTGTTCATCACCAAACTGTTCCTGGATGGTTGGGAGAAGTTGCTCTCGGAGGATGTGTTGGTACCATTCTTTATTCATGGCTGTGTTCTTAGGAAAAATTGTGAGTGAGCCCACTCCCTTGGCTGAGAAGTAACCTCACACATGAATGGTCTCAGGATGCTTTACTGTTGGTATGACACAGGACGGATGGTAGCGCTCACCTTGTCTTCTCCGGACAAGCTTTTTTCCAGATGCCCCAAACAATCGGAAAGGGGATTCATCAGAGAAAATGACTTTACCCCAGTCCTCAGCAGTCCAATCCCTGTAACTTTTGCAGAATATCAGTCTGTCCCTGATGTTTTTCCTGGAGAGAAGTGGCTTCTTCGCTGCCCTTCTTGACACCAGGCCATCCTCCAAAAGTCTTCGCCTCACTGTGCGTGCAGATGCACTCACACCTGCCTGCTGCCATTCCTGAGCAAGCTCTGTACTGGTGGTGCCCCGATCCCGCAGCTGAATCAACTTTAGAAGACGGTCCTGGCGCTTGCTGGACTTACTAGGGCGCCCTGAAGCATTCTTCAAAACAATTGAACCGCTCTCCTTGAAGGTCTTGATGATCCAATAAAATGGTTGATTTAGGTGCAATCTTACTGGCAGCAATATCCTTGCCTGTGAAGCCCTTTTTGTGCAAAGCAATGATGACGGCACGTGTTTCCTTGCAGTTAACCATGATTGACAGAGGAAGACAAATGATTCCAAGCACCACCCTCCTTTTGAAGCTTCCAGTCTGTTATTCGAGCTCAATCAGCATGACAGAGTGATCTCCAGCCTTGTCCTCGTCAACACTCACACCCGTGTTAACGAGAAAATCACTGACATGATGTCAGCTGGTCCTTTTGTGGCAGGGCTGAAATACAGTGGAAATGTTTTTGGGGGATTCAGTTCATTTGCATGGCAAAGAGGGACTTTGCAATTAATTGCAATTCATCTGACCACTCCTCATAACATTCTGGAGTATATGCAAATTGCCATCATACAAACTGAGGCAGCAGACTTTGTAAAAATGAATATTTGTGTCATTCTCAACTTTTGGCCACGACTGTAGATAGCTAGAGCGAATTCACGAAAACACCTGAATGTCCATTGAGAATGCACAACGACTATACCATTTAGCTAAGAATGAGGGAATAATCAAGTCAATAAACGTTGGGTAGTTAGTTAGATAGCCTGTAGTTAATATACTGGCAAGTTTGATGTATAAGTAGCCAACTAATGTTAGGTACCTAGCTAACATACCGGTACATATTGCTGTAATGATATGCTATGTCGTTCGTAAGGACAGAGTAGCTAACAAATTGTCAGCCAATATAACATGTAAGGTAACCTATTTGAAAAGTCATTACTTTATTACATTGCTCAACATTTTCTTAACATTTGTCATAATTAGTTAAAGCAATGAATTTGTATCTGCTCTTGTTGAACTTCAGCTGCATATTTTCCACCATTATCTTCAAATCTGAAAACAAAGCCATGCCCATTTCCTGAAGAGTTGCATTATGAGCCCTAAAGTATGGAAATAGTATCCTCTGCGTGTATACTTCCTATTTTGGCCAATGTAGTACGACATCAGGGACATATTGGTATAGGTGTACAGAGGCCCATTATCAGCAACCATCACTCCTGTGTTCCAATGGAACATTGTGTTAGCCTTTTAAAAATTATCAACTTGGACTAGCAAACACAACGTGCCATTGGAACACATGAGTGATGGTTTCTGATAATGGGCCTCTGTACACCTATGTAGATATTCCATAAAAAATCAGTCATTTCCAGCTACAATAGTCATTTACAACAATAACAATGTCTACACTGTATTTCTGATCAATTTGATGTTATTTTAATGGACAACAAAAATGTGCTTTTCTTTCAAAAACAAGGACATTTCTAAGTGACCCCAAACTTTTGAACGGTAGTGTAGCTAGCTAGCTACTACAGCCAGCTCATCTCAAGTCTCTGGGTACAGAGTCTGTTGTGTGTATGGAAATGTTTTGTAGCCTTTTTGTCCGGTTTCAAACTAACTTGGCTAGTTTTCGCCAGTTGATGTACCAGAGCTAGCCAAAAGTTGGCTAACTTTACCTGGCTAGCTCAGAAACTTTAGATATTATTTTTGTCTCAATCACACTAGACCTGAATTAAACGATGAAACCAGCGGCCAAACAATTTTAGACCATTTTTATTAGAGTCAGTTTAGCAATGTAACGTTATTGATCTGTCAGTTTCCCTAGCTAATTCCCTATTTTTCAAACAAACACGATATGAACAGCTATACAGACTACACTGTCATCGTGAACGGTCAGTGATGATGATGAATGGATAAAGATATCTTTGAATGCACAGTCATGTTCATATAATCTCAGACATAAATTACTAAAGTTTAGAATCCTCCACAGAACATCCTACATGCCAATGAAACTGAATATCATGTAATTGCTCTGCTGGATGTGGAAAACACAAAAGGGGACATATTTGCATATGTTACGATCTTGTGAAGGCTGGGTATATTCTGGCAAAGAGTATGTTATTTTATCTCTGCATGTCGACAGATTCTCCCTTATCCCTGGTTTTGTTTGCTTGGAAATGTTGATACTGGAGACTTATCAGAAGAAACTGTAACCTAGCATTTATAGCGGCTAAGAAACGCGTCGCCATTCATTGGAAGGTTGGTTCTCCTACCAGAATGTCACAATGGATGGCAAATGTGAAGACGTATCACTAGATTTGATTTATTACAAGATTAAGGGTCTACTGTGCAACATTCATAAGGTCTGGGTGCCTTATATGGAATAGCCTACTGTATGACGAAAGGGCTCTATTTAATTTACTTTAGTCGAGCAGTCACAAATAGATACATTTTTTTTCATGGCCCAAGAGACACCTGTGTGATTTGCGAATGCCTCAGTGGACTAATCCATTGACGAGGCTGCGAGGATACCACGGTTCAAGAATATGGGAATTGCGGCTCAGATGCACAAGGCACGTCTCTCTCCAGAATGCACTCTTCCTCCATTTCGTGGGAATTCATTGTTTCATAACTTCCTTGTGTGCATTATTTGCTGTGTATCAATTCCCCATTACATAAACTCAGCAAAAAAACTTGGTATATGGTATCGATTTTAAACGCCAACCTAACCAAAATGTCCGCTCCCACATAAACTCAGCAAAAAAAGAAACGTTCTCTCACTGTCAACTGCGTTTATTTTCAGCAAACTTAACATGTGTAAATATTTGTATGAACATAACAAGATTCAACAACAGACAAACTGAACAAGTTCCACAGACATGTGACCAACAGAAATTGAATAATGAGTCCCTGAACAAAAGGGGGGGGTCAAAATCTAAAGTAACAGTCAGTATCTGGTGTGGCCACCAGCTGCATTAAGTACTGCAGTGCATCTCCTCCTCATGGACTGCACCAGATTTGCCAGTTCTTGCTGTGAGATGTTACCCCACTCTTCCACCAAGGCACCTGCAAGTTCCCGGACATTTCTGGGGGGAATGGCCCTAGCCCTCACCCTCCGATCCAAGAGTTCCCAGGCGTGCTCAATAGGATTAAGATCCGGGCTCTTCGCTGGCCATGGCAGAACACTGACATTCCAGTCTTGCAGGAAGCCACGCACAGAACGAGAAGTATTATCATGCTGGAGGGTCATGTCAGGATGAGCCTGCAGGAAGGGTACCACATGAGGGAGGACGATGTCTTCCCTGTAACGCACAGCGTTGCGATTGCCTGCAATGACAACAAGCTCAGTCCAATGATGCTATGACACACCGCCCCAGACCATGACGGACCCTCCACCTCCAAAATGATCCCGCTCCAGAGTACAGGCCTCGGTGTAACACTCATTCCTTCAACAATAAGCACGAATCCGACCATCACCCCTGTTGAGACAAAACCGCGACTCGTCAGAGAAGAGCACTTTTTGCCAGTCCTGTCTGGTCCAGCGACGGTGGGTTTGTTGTGCCCATAGGCGTCATTGTTGCCGGTGATGTCTGGTGAGGACCTGCCTTACAACAGGCCTACAAGCCCTCAGTCCAGCCTCTCTCAGCCTATTGCGGACAGTCTGAGCACTGATGGAGGGATTGTGCGTTCCTGGTGCAACTCGGGCAGTTGTTGTTGCCATCCTGTACCTGTCCCGCAGGTGTGATGTTCGGATGTACCGATCTGGTGCAGGTGTTGTTACAAGTGGTCTGCGACTGCGAGGACGATCAGCTGTCAGAACCTGTCTCCCTGTAGCGCTGTGTTAGGCGTCTCACAGTACGTAAATAGCAATTTATTGCCCTGGCCACATCTGCAGTCCTCATGCCTCTTTGCAGCATGCCTAAGGCACGTTCAACACAGATGAACAGGGACCCTGGCATCTTTCTTTTGGTGTTTTTCAGAGTCAGTAGAAAGGACTCTTTAGTGTCCTAAGTTGTCATAACTGTGACCTTAATTGCCTACCGTCTGTAAGCTGTTAGTGTCTTAACGACCGTTCCACAGGTGCATGTTCATTAATTGTGTATGGTTCATTGAACAAGCATGGGAAACACTGTTTAAACCCTTTACAATGAAGATCTGTGAAGTTATTTGGATTTTTACAAATTATCTTTGAAATACAGGGTCCTAAAAAAGTTTACATTACCAGTAGTAGCCTACATTTACCGTTAATTCCCATCATTTCTAATCTGCAATGTTTGTTTATGGTCATTTCTGTTAATGCATTCAATATATATTTTTTATTAGTCATTTACCATTAGTTCTTATTGTCAGAGTGGACGTGTTTTGCAAAACTCGCAACCTATGCTACACTTGTGAGAAACAAGTTTGTTTTATTTCATTACATTTACGAGTTGTCAATTTATTTATTGTCGTTTGTTTGAAACGCTCCTGTCAATGTTGAGTAAGGACAAGCACCTATTTACACATATAGAAGTAGGACTAGTCTACCTGGCCTGCACGCAAATGTAGGGCTATAAATGTGCCCATTTGGGGATGTCAGATAGTATTTCTGATGTGTTAACTCACCCCCACTAATGAGCTTTGGAGCTTCTCAAAGTAATTTTTCTTCACAACAGCAAGTAAACAAAGTCTGTTTTTACAATCAATTGTGAATGGCAATAGGTTCTCATGGTATTTGAACAATATTTCCAGCTCTCTCCCTTTCGATAACCACTCGGCATGAAAGGGAAAATGTAATGTTCTGATCCAGTGGAAATGTCATAAAATACCTGATTACTTCTTATCCCTTGCACAAAAAGCCTACAGCTGTGTGTCTCGAGATCACTGGCACTGGAAACTGAGGGCCCAGACTATTTTATACAATATCTCAAGTTTGCTAGCACGAGTTTTGGGGCGACACAGTTGACAGTTGATACAATGTTTCAAAATCGTTGCAGACAAGCCATGCGTAGCCAATGTAATTTATATGATATTTATTTTCTATCTGCATTGTTGTGTTGGCTTTATGTAGGTCATTATTACATAGTTGGCAAATGGCAATAAAAGTAATTTTTAGATTAGACTTCTGTTCCTTTCCATCTCTCTACATTAGCCAGCAGACGGAACAGTTTGTCATCTCCATTGTGTTCAGATGATGACATCTTCTCCCAGAAGTCACCGGTCGTCTTCAGCTCCCTGATGAGGTGTTTTATCACGTTGCTGCCTAGGATGAGCTCATCACGTTGGCCATCCACTACTAGAACAGGGACAGAGGTGCCGGAAAGAGTGGGCACGGTAAGGCTGAAGCGGTCACATTGGAGCCCATGCAGGAACATTTAGTCTGGGGCCGGTTGTGTACGCCTCAAAATGTATCTGCGGGCAGTGCTGTCGTTATTGAGCCTACGAGGGCACGCTCAAGACCGAAAAACATTCTAGTGGGGAGAACAGTAGCGACATTGTGGAGCGATGGCTGGGTCCCTGTCAAAGTTATCAATCCCTCACCAAAGCCAGTAACAGTGAGACGCAATGCCAAGATAGCAGACGTTTTTCCTTGCATGGCATTAGAGGACTTTGACACTGACTACATAGATGGGCCCACTGTCGAACCGGTCCCCCTGGTGCAGCAGATACACAAAATGGATGACAATCAAGACTTTGACAATGGTAGTGGAGATAGCTTGACCGTTGACAGTGCCGTAAAACCGCACAGAGTGACAAGTGAGGTGTTTCACGAGTTAGGGCTAGGTGACATTGACATTGAGTCCACTCAGTTGTCGCAACAGTGTAAGGCCCAGCTAGTTCAGCTAATAGCCCGCTACGAGTGTATCTTCTCCCGGAACAAACTAGATTGCGGGAAGGCTACTAGATATGTCCATCGCATCAGACTCAGTGACACTAAGCCTTTTTTACCGTTACACTCACCCCCCTTTCGACCTCCTCCTTTTCCGCAGCAACCAGTGATCTGGGTCACGGCACCAATGTAACAGTTTAACTTTACGTCCGTCCCCTCGGGCGCGAACCAGGGACCCTCTGCACACATCAACAGTCACCCACGAAGCATCGTTACCCATCGCTCCACAAAAGCCGCGGCCCTCGCAGAGCAAGGGGAACCACTACTTCAAGGTCTCAAAGCGAGTGACGTAACCGATTGAAACGCTATTAGCGCGTACCACCGCTAACTAGCTAGCCATTTCACATCCGTTACATCGGGAACAGGTTTCTTTTCTTCTGGTTAGGCTATCTTGATCTCCGGCTCCCTTTGAGTCATTTGTGTGTCTTCTTTTGTTTAATCAAACAGCGTGCTAAAAGCATCTGACTAGTTCAGTACATACAGCTGATTTTATTAAAACACATAGGGTGTGTCTATATATGGAAAAATACACATTTAAAATTTTGATTAATAGATTGCTCAAAAGAAAATACTACTCTTGGTTTATCGGGACCGGTCCTAGTAGAAATGCAGTAAATGAGCTAGATGCCCAAAACCATTCTGAGGGAAGACCCCCTCTATGGTTATGTCCCCCCCACTTCTAAAACCAAAGTTGCACCCCTGATGTAAAAACTATAAGAGGCACTGATTCAGTTGTTCCTAACTCACTTCACTCATGCTAAAACAGGTAGGCTTGCAATACCATTGCAGACATATGTGCAGATCAAACACACCTTTGGAACACCAATTAAGGTGTTTAGATGTTCTTATAATTCGAAAGATACTCAGAAAACGTGTTTATTTTGATTTTACAACGATTAACATAAGCATAGTATGGTGTTAACAAGACTATGGCATAATCTGCCTACTAACGTAATCAGTTTAATATCACATTGTTTCCGTGCATGTAAACGTAGCCTACTAGTCCTTATTGTTTATGTCGATCGATTTTTCTGCCCGTTCCCATTTGGCGAGTAGGGTGTAGGCTATTTGGCAAGGGAACAATTAGGCCTTAAAGCTTAGGTTTATGCACTAATGCCAAATAGCCTAAAATAAATGGCAAACTTTTATGTAGCCTATAGATATAAACTGCACAAGACTGCTACATTTATGGATTTAAGGTATCGTTTTCTCAAGCCGCCCACCCGCACTTCATCCACACAATATTTAACGACCCTAAAGTCAACCCTCGTTGTCTAAAGTAGGACAACAGTATATTGGTGGCGATCGATAAGCAATTTCAAGATTAAAACTCAAAAGGACTGACTGTGTCTACATGATCAAATAGCCTAAGTAAACCACGTTAACACATCAACCATTTAATATTTAGCTGTGCACATACCTGTTGAATTAAAAGCAATCCAGTTTGAATCGCAATTTTCATATACATAACTGTACATTTTCCGCCCCACTGCTGCCAATCCCAAACCGAGCACAAATGTGGTTGAGATTGGTTCGAAAGCATTTACAAAAACACTCGATATCAACACATAATATACGAAATAGGTTTTGTATGTTGCTTTCATTTTCACTTCAAATAAACATTTAGCTACCTAGTGTATAATTTTTGAACGCAAATGCTTTCAGTCCAACTCAGCTATTTCCTCCTACGTAATCATTATGCGACAACACGGCTTTTTTTTATTGGAGAAAAATCAGTATACAGTGATCCCTCGCCACTTCGCGGTTCACTTATCGCGGATTCGCTATTTCGCGGATTTTCATAATGCATTTTTTTTTTTTTTTTGGTGCATTGTGCTCTGCATTCTGATTCGCTAAAAACTCACTCCCGCTTCTTGTATCAAAACATGCTACGAATTGTGCAATCATTTTGTCGTCTCGTGCAGTTATGTGTACGTACATAAAACAGCTTGGCAAATTTACATTAAGTTGGCCAAATTATCTTGTAATTTCGAACATCTCCTAAACCCATAATAACCCACTGCAGAGCGCAGTCAGGATGCAGCGGCCCAGTCTGAAGAGCAGTGAAACGGCCTACACGTGAGTCACTGTATTTGTATACATGTAATAGTTGCTAATTGTAAAAAAAAAAAAAGTTTTCTATTTCGCGGATTTCACTTATCGCGGGTCATTTTTGGAACGTAACCCCCGCGATAAACGAGGGATTACTGTACATACAAGAAGTATACAAACATACAATGATAACATATGCTAGGGGGTACAACAAATGACACATTATACAAAGACCTTAAAAGATGCACACATATTGATTGTTTTAACAGCTTTCCTATTAGAAGAATGTAGAATGGTCTTATCGTATTGGTCGAAGTGTTTTTTTTGTGAATTTACATTTATGAATATGACATTTTGCCATTAGCACAATCAGATTTATAAGGCAAAAATGTTTTTCTTTATCTTTATTATGGTTAAGGAAACCGAGCAGCACATTCTCCCATAAAAAAACAAAAGTCATCAAGAATATTAACAATTATAAAACTGAATATCTTTCCATAATTGTTTTACATGTAGTGTGACAAAAGCCAAAAAGGATCTGCCCACTCCATCAAGAAGTGAGGACAACAACACAGGGCATCCATGGGACCTCTTGGAACCATGGACTACACCTGCAGAAACTGGACAACAGGGGGAAGCAGAAGAGATACCCATCATAGACCTCTCACTGCTGACTCTCGACACACCACCTCCAGTGGAAGAAACAACCAGCTGGTATCATCAAGTAGAATCAGCCGACAGTAACACGGAAGCAGCAATGTGGGCGTCAGTTTTGCATGACCTAGATTTGGAACAGGAAGCTTGAGTTATAGCTGAGTGCACTAACTGGAGTTTAAGATTGCGCAATAGTAGTCTGTTTTAGACAGAGGCCCAGAACCTTGGGAACTTCCCCTGTAAAAATAGTATATAAAGAGAACAGATATCATGAGAGAACTATGATACTCACTGACATATGAGACAGACTTCATATGGAGAATCATCTTAGGTAAATTTACTATTGCACTATACGCTTTTTGTTGGCCTAGAACAATATTTGAGAACTGGATAATTTTGCCTAAGTACTTATTGGATCACTATCTGAATCTACCTGGTTGAACTTTGTGAACCCGTACCTGAGTCTCCGAAACACAGGGGTCTAGACACCTCTTGATTGCGGACAAAGCGGCATTCACACATTGAAACATCAGGTCCAGAAGTGTTTAGCAATAAAATGAAACAGCCAAATACCAGTTACAATATATTGAGTCTATACACAGGGTTGGAAGCAGTGGCGTGCCGTGGGCCTGGGGCCTGTGCCTTCAGTGAGGTCCTACACAGTCCCACCCGAATTAATCCACCTCTTATTACCATCATTATGATGCCATGGCTCTAGACACTATACATTTAGACAGAAATGCAGTATAACCAGGCGTTGCGTCACCTTGAAATTGATAAAAATGTAAATTTTGGGGTAAACAGTGTTTACCCAAAAACATAACACAATCAATGAGTCTTTTCAATATTTCCCTATTTTTCTTCACCTTTTCATTGTGCAGCTCCGTTGCCCTGCGCGTTTGTTCGTTGAGCTGCAGATCCACTCGGGTGTCCCCAAAAGTTTTCAAAAGCACAATTGCTTGTCAGTGCCCAGCCGTACTTTGGTGTCTCGTTGCTGCCTTGGTTAGACAACTCAAGTTTGCAAAGCCAGTGTGGCTCCAAACACCAAATCGATCACTTGCAAATAATAGGCATTCCCAGCAGTACAGTTTGCAGTGCTTCTCGGAGCCTGTGAGCCATTGATAGCGCTCGTAGTTGGAACTTTGAAAGTGGCGAACGAACCCCTTTCCCGCCTGTGACAGGCTTTGTAGCGTCGGCGTCGGGCGACCTCTCCTTACAATGTCTAACTTTTCTTGAAAAGTTCGTCTTGAGATATAATATATAATTATATCCTCGACCAAATCGATATCTTCTCCTCCTTCCGCCATTGTGGGTTGAAAAAACAGCTTAGTAGTACGCAAATTAATTTGTTTATCAAATTCAGTTTCCTAGTTCTGAGGTTCTGCATAGACCTGCCCATAGGACCTGCCTCTCAATATTGGTAATCCAATCAAAAGACGTGCACGCACTACGCCTGCTAGCTGGCTCCTGTGTAACACTGGAGCCAGCCAGCAGGCGTACAATAGCCAACTCTAAAGCTGATTGGTTGACACTAAATTTTCATTTCCATTCACTTTAAGCTACAAGTGCCCGCACTGTTGATTCTGAAGGTCTGAGGGCAGATTTTAGACCCCTGGCAACACATGATGGCTGAATATGATTGGATAAAAGATCTAACATAAAGACCAGCCCTCCAAATCTCAACCTGGGGCTGGAAGCAGTGCAACCAAGAGGAAAACTATGAAATGAAGAGTATAACTCTTACTCTGGGGAATAATTTAATACATATTTGTGGGGAAATATTTTTTTTTTTTTTTTTTTATATTCTGATGATGTTTAGGCCAGCAGAGAAGGCCTTGCTGGCCCTGACGGCCCACCACTGGTTGGAAGTGAATAGTATTAAGATATTGGAATTCGGAATCTAGCATTATTGCTGTGAGAATACCAATTACAGGAAAGTGACCAAGGGGCTGAGCATTTAAGGTAATTGAACTATTTTGCTATTTAGTCAATATTGTTAGAAGTGTTAACGCATTTAAAGATTTGCAATATTATCTGGCATTAGTATAAAGTGTATTAAGGAGTGATTGAGCACTATTGTTGTATTAATGAAAACTGTATAACCATTGAAGTGTGATAACGTGTATAAGACAAAAAACAGAGTGATTTAATAAAAGCTAGAAACTTTGACAACTAGGCCAGTTTAACGATCTGGAGAGAAACGCCTTTGACACTCTCACTGAACAGAAAGTGACACTGGTTATAGGTTAAGGCTATAGCACTAAATATTACTTAATTGTGTGGACAATAAAAAGTATATCAGGGATTAGAATTTACATCCCACATATAACAATACTAGTTTCCAAGTGACTACTAGCTGACGAGCATAATAATCAACAGAGATTATTAGGTATTGATATATAAATAAATAAAAAGGACAGGTGGTTAAAGGAGATCTTAGTATAAATTTGAGTAGTTAGAAGAAATATAATACTCTAAGAGCCCACAATAGAATTATAAAGGGAGTGACAATGCGAACTAAGGAACAAAGCCAACTCACGCAAAGGGCCACTAAGAATAGATAGAAGGGATGGTAGGGCCGCTCGGCTAGGCCCTTGTTGCACCGAAGTAACTAAAATCCTAAAGTACTCTGCCTAGCCAGAGGACGGGATAGAGGCTTTTGCTGCAGGCGACGGGCAAAAGTCAGTACCGTGACAGTAGACAATGCCAAAATAAATGTGAAACTGTTTCTAGATGCTCAACACAAAAAGTACAATCAATGTTAATGTCTTTTTTGAGTTTCTTCAGGTAATGATTCGCATGGTGATACTTATGGATCATTCTGAAAGAGACCTCTTTGACCTTGTTAACAAGCAGGTATTTGTGTGGTAATAACCAGACTTTTTCCCAACAGATATTAGTGACCAATGTATTCCAGTAACTTGTGACATAAGGAATGGATACAATATCCCTTTGAAATAAAGCACGTATAGACCTATTGTTCTGAGGGAGTACGGAGAAACATATTTTCCCTATTGGAGGGTCAACTGGAATAAGCGAGGGTAGGTCAAGAAGGTGAGGTCTGGCTACACCTCTAAATAACATAAGAGTTCCAGATGGAATAGCATCAAAGACTATGGCAAACTCTCTAGGTGTTACAGGGATATTGTAACGAGATAAAAATTCCTCAGAATTGAGTAACAATCCTTCTGCATGTCACATCCTGACCATAGAGAGTCCTTATTTTCTATGGTAGAGTAGGTCAGGGTGTGACTGGGGGGTTAGTCTAGTTTATTATTTCTATGTGGGGTTCTAGGTTTGTTTTTCTATGTTGGTGATTGTGTATGATTCCCAATTAGAGGCAGCTGGTAATCGTTGTCTCTAGTTGGGGATCATATTTAAGTAGCTGTTTTTCCCACCTGTGTTTATGGGATATTGTTTTGAGTTAGTGCACGTAGCATCTCTGTTGTCACGGTTCGTTGTTAGTTTTTGTCTTTGCTTAGTTTCACTTTCTATTAAATAATGTGTAACTCAACATCCGCTGCGCCTTGGTCCGACATTTATTCTAGCGAACGTGACAGTGCATTAAAAAGTTGCCTCACCAGTAGGATATGACTATTGAACCAGTTCTTAAAAAATAAAGACTTGTTTCTATACAAAATGTCCTTATTGTTCCAAATGAAATACCTATGAGGGGAATTCTTAAAAATATATTAACGACCATGCTAAGAATACTTGTCCATGAAAAGCAGATCATTTTGCAGGAATCTTATCAATGTCATAGTTACAAAGTAACATAAAATTGAGGCCACCAAAACGGGAAAAGATATAAGGGATGAAATTCCAAATTGAAGTAGGATTCTTTAAAAAATGTTAAGCCCAATATATCTTAAAAGTATTATTCAAAGTAGGAAAATTGAGTCCACCATATTCATATGAGTTCATAACGACAGATTTCCTAATATAATGTGTATGATTTTTCCAGATAAAGTTGAAAAGCACCTGGTCAACCGCTTTACCTATTTTGTTGTCAAGATATAGGGACTGGGCTGCATAAGTAAGTCTGGAGATACCTTCAGCTTTAGAAAGCAATACTCTACCTTTCAAGGATAAATCCCTCTGCAACCAATGGTTCAACTTCTTTTTGTTTTTTCAATAATAGGTATACAATTTAATGAGCATCTTTCCTGTTGATCCTTAGATATGGTAATCCCAAGGTATGTTACTTTTTCCTTGACTGGAATATTGCATGTAGAGGGTATCACACAGTCTTTAACAGCAAACAGTTCACACTTATTAAGGTTTAGGCAAAGACCAGATGCTTTGGAAAATATATTTATCACATCGACTGCTCCAGGAATCTGGTCAGCATCTTTCAAAAAGAGGGTTGTGTCATCTGCAAGTTGACTTATGATAATATCTCTGTCCGCAAGAGAGATCCCTTTTATATCACTGGATTTAACAAAACTTGTAAGAAGTTGGGTTGCAAGCAGGAAGAGGTAAGGCAAAATTGGGCAACCTTGCCTAATTCCTCTTTTCATATCAAATCTAGGAGAAGTGCCATGCTTTAACTTAATTGAACTGTTCCCATTCATATAAAGAGTTTTAATAGTACTACAAAATAATTCCCCAAAACCAAATTTCTCAAGGGACTGAAATAGAAACTCATGTTCCACTGTATTGAAGGCTTTATAAAAGTCTAAGAAGAGAATAAAACTATCTTCGAAGATTAAATCAGAATAATCAATAAGGTCTAACACCAGTCGGATATTATTAGATATATGTCCATTCCTCATGAAGCCAGATTGTGTCTCTTCTATAATTGAGTCCAATAGTGCCTTCATTCCTTTTGCAAATATAGAGGCTAATATTTTGTAGTAATTATTGAGCAGACAGATTGGACGCCAATTATCGAGTAGAAGCAAGTCTTTTTTGGGTTTAGGGATTAATGTAATCAGACCTTGAGTCAAACTGGGAGGGAGAGCATTATTTACAATGCTTTCAGAAAATTCCTCCAACAGATAACTGTTGAGAAAAAGTTTTGTAAAACTCAGCAGATATACCATCAGTCCCAGGGGACTTATTATGTTTGTAGGTGTTCAATAGAATAAATGATCTCTTCAACTATAATAGGGTCATCCCACTGTTCCCTCTTAGCCTCCCCGATTGATTTCACATCCCCCAGAGAGTCAAAGAAAAGTGTTGAGGAAACCTCACAATACTTAGAACTATATAAATTCCTGTAAAGGTTACTGCTAAAGTTAGAGATTAATTTGGGATCATCTGTGATGAGGCCATTAATATTTAATTGTTGAATTGTATTATTTTTAGAGTGGTATTTTTCTAACATGAAAAAATAAGATGAATTTTGTTCACCCTCCTCTAGCCACTTCTTCCTAGATCTGACAAAGGCTCCCTCTGCTTTCAGTTCATACAGGCTCCCTCTGCTTTCAGTTTATACTGTCTCCCTCTGCTTTCAGTTCATACATATCATCCAACTTGTGTTGTAGCTCAAACAGAACAGATGTGTCCTCCTGAGAGACTTTCTACAGGCATTTGAACAAGAGAAGACCTTTGTAGTTACAATTTCTTCTTCAGCTCTCCTTGTCTTAGCAAGAATACTCCCATATTTTCTTAAATATTTTCCAACCGCATATTTAAAATGCTCCCAGTTATTACTGTATTAATTGTCATTTATAGCTTTGTTCCAAAAGTGTGTAATTAAATTGTTTGTTTATCTCCATCTTGACCAACTCATGTTTTAGTATAGAGCTATTAAGCTTCCAGTAGGATGCTCTGCCAAGGCCATTATCAGAGATAAAACGTTTAATGTCAATATAAATAGCTCTATGATCAGTAAGGGGAGTGACCAGGATGTTAACAGAAATATTCTGTTTCTCAAAACATTTAGACACCAGCCAAAAATCTATGCGTGATTGTCTGGAGCGGTCTTATTACTCTCTGTGAAAGACTAGTCATTAGGAAACTTTACTCTCCAAATATCTATAATATCAAACCTTTCCATAAACTGCCTCAAACTTGTATTCATAGAAGTGGACTGTCCCGGAGGCCATCTATCAATTAAATTATTCAGAGAAATATAAAAAATCCCCACCTACAATAAGTAAAGCATTCGGGAACTTGGTTAGCCATGGAGAAAACGCTTTTCTAAAGATTCAAGTAACTGATCATTTTCAAGTTTGGAATTGTAACCATAAATGTTGGTAATAATAATAATTATGTTGTTAAAGTTGATAACAAGATAAAGAAAGTGACCAGAAGGGTCACAGTCGGAGTGCAAAATACTTACATTGAAATTATTCTTTAGAGTGGTAACTCAAGCAGAGTGTTCAGAACCATGAGAGCCATACATCATTACCCCACTGAGATGTTGACGTCAGTTGAAGTTGACGTCAGTAGCAACTGAATGAGACTCTTGAAAAAAACTAAATCTGTTTTAAGCTGTTTGGCAAATAAAAATAATGCTTTGCGCTTTACATTATTTCTTAACCCCCTAGCATTGAGTGACACAATAGACAATGGCAAAGTGGAATATAGAACAAAGTACTATGAGCTAAGCAACAATCGCAAATCGAAAAAGAATATAAGGAAACCAGTGTTGCATACCATATACAGTGGGGCAAAAAAGTATTTAGTCAGCCACCAATTGTGCAAGTTCTCCCACTTAAAAAGATGAGAGGCCTGTAATTTTCATCATAGGTACACTTCAACTATGACAGACAAAATGAGGGAAAAAAATCCAGAAAATCACATTGTAGGATTTTTAATGAATTTATTTGCAAATTATGGTGGAAAGTAAGTATTTGGACAATAACAAAAGTTTCTCAATACTTTGGTTTATATACCCTTTGTTGGCAATGACAGAGGTCAAACGTTTTCTGTAAGTCTTCACAAGGTTCACACACTGTTGCTGGTATTTTGGCCCATTCCTCCATGCAGATCTCCTCTAGAGCAGTGATGTTTTGGGGCTGTTGCTGGGCAACACAGACTTTCAACTCCCTCCAAAGATTTTCTATGGGGTTGAGATCTGGAGACTGGCTAGGCCACTCCAGGACCTTGAAATGCTTCTTACGAAGCCACTCCTTCGTTGCCCGGGCGGTGTGTTTGGGATCATTGTCATGCTGAAAGACCCAGCCACGTTTCATCTTCAATGCCCTTGCTGATGGAAGGAGGTTGTCACTCAAAATCTCACGATACATGGCCCCATTCATTCTTTCCTTTACACGGATCAGTCGTCCTGGTCCCTTTGCAGAAAAACAGCCCCAAAGCATGATGTTTCCACCCCCATGCTTCACAGTAGGTATGGTGTTCTTTGGATGCAACTCAGCATTCTTTGTCCTCCAAACACGACGAGTTGAGTTTTTACCAAAAAGTTATATTTTGGTTTCATCTGACCATATGACATTCTCCCAATCTTCTTCTGGATCATCCAAATGCTCTCTAGCAAACTTCAGACGGGCCTGGACATGTACTGGCTTAAGCAGGGGGACACGTCTGGCACTGCAGGATTTGAGTCCCTGACGGCGTAGTGTGTTACTGATGGTAGGCTTTGTTACTTTGGTCCCAGCTCTCTGCAGGTCATTCACTAGGTCCCCCCGTGTGGTTCTGGGATTTTTGCTCACCGTTCTTGTGATCATTTTGACCCCACGGGGTGAGATCTTGCGTGGAGCCCCAGATCGAGGGAGATTATCAGTAGTCTTGTATGTCTTCCATTTCCTAATAATTGCTCCCACAGTTGATTTCTTCAAACCAAGCTGCTTACCTATTGCAGATTCAGTCTTCCCAGCCTGGTGCAGGTCTACAATTTTGTTTCTGGTGTCCTTTGACAGCTCTTTGGTCTTGGCCATAGTGGAGTTTAGAGTGTGACTGTTTGAGGTTGTGGACAGGTGTCTTTTATACTGATAACAAGTTCAAACAGGTGCCATTAATACAGGTAACGAGTGGAGGACAGAGGAACCTCTTAAAGAAGAAGTTACAGGTCTGTGAGAGCCAGAAATCTTGCTTGTTTGTAGGTGACCAAATACTTATTTTCCACCATAATTTGCAAATAAATTCATAAAAAATCCTACAATGTCATTTTCTGGATTCTTCTTTCTCATTTTGTCTGTCATAGTTGAAGTGTACCTATGATGAAAATTACAGGCCTCTCTCATCTTTTTAAGTGGGAGAACTTGCACAATTGGTGGCTGACTAAATACTTTTTTGCCCCACTGTAGATATAAATGATTGAGTGAGAATAGTTTAGCATAACAAAGCTAACTGCCAGAATAAGAAACAACAAAGAGCTTGCTCACTGCCTATACTGCAGGTAAAAATATCAGAAGTGAGAGAACAAATAAAATAGCAAATATCCATTACTCCAGTAGTCCTGTGCAGTTAGAACGAAGGTTAAATCACCTTAGAGCCGGGAGTGGGATCTGCTCACATCAGAGGTAGCTATCTAGGTGGCCTATGTTGACCACCAGGCACAGTCTTTGACAGTCCTCAAGGAGGAAGGTTGATTTCGGATCAGTTGATGAAAGCGCGCCCTCCGATGAAGTAAGCCGCTTTTCCCTCTTTTCATGCTTTTTCCACAGCTGGCCACAGTTTCTCTCTCCTTTCTCTGTCTGCTTTCGAGAGGTCTTCAGCAAAACGTAGATTGTTATTGTGTAGGAAAGTAGACTTCTTGGCTGCTTTCCAAATGGCATCCCTGTAGATCCGCGATGTGAACTGGAGAATGATACCTCTGGGCTTGGAGTCACCCTGCCTTCTCGTGCCAAGGCGATGTACAGTGTCGACAACATCTGCTAGCTTAGCCTTCTCCACAGGTAGGATAGCTTGGCAGACTTTGATGGTCTCTTGCCGCACGTTCTCCCCATCTGCTTCGGGAACTCCATACAGTCTCAGATTCCACCGTCTGGAGTAGCTGTCGAGATGTCACATGCCCCCCTCCGTGCAGAGCGAGCTAGCACGGGACCAGTTCATACAGGCAGAGCGCCTACGGAGCTGCGCATACAGACCCAGCTAGCTCATCCTGAGTCATTGCAGATAGCCTTGAAGATGGCTTTGGAGAGGGAGCTGGTGTGGGCTGGTGCTTCAGCTGGGGCTTTGGTGGGGGTGCAGGGAGACACACCCTCTGTGCGAGCTGGGGGGCAGAGCAGCCAGGAGCCGGAAAAGCCTGCATGGGTGGCTGAAATGACAGAACTCATTCGTGCTGTGTCGCTACAGGCGGCACGAAAGACACGCCCTGGTCCCAGGGTCTGCTGGGGTTGTGGTCAGTCAGACCATCTGCGCCGGGATTGCCCCATGTCCACCAGAGCTCAGGGAAACGGGTAGTGCGGACCCGTGGTTTTCTATCCCAACCACCATCTTCTTCAAGGGGAGCCCACCAGCACAGACGGGGAAGCAAGGCTCCACTTCCCCCAGAAGCAGACGAGGGCAAGCGGATGGAGCCTGTTGTTGTGGTGGGCCGGACCTGTGTTGGGGACTTTTGTCATGTCCCTGTCACTGTGGAGGGGGTGCCCTGCTCCGCCCTGGTGGACACTGGGTCCACAGTAACCCTGGTGAGGCCAGATATTGTGCCAGGTTGGACACAGTGTGAGCCCACAACTGTGCAGCTCCGCACAGTCACAGGTGAGCTGGCACCCATGAAAGGGAAGGGAATAATGACTCTGACAGTAGGGGGCAGGACTGTGTGTCATCCTGTGTGGGTGGTGGCTGTGCAGGAACCTTGTATCCTGGGGTTGGACTTTTTTAGGAGCACAGGCTGCCAGTTAGACCTAAATGGGGGCACACTGAGCTTCCAGGGAGGGCCGGCAGTCACCATGGCTCCCCCTAATGTCACATTCACTCAACCCAACAAACCCTTTACTCCAACAGTTAAAGCAGCAGAGACCCATGGCTGCCCCCCCTTCCCCACATCTGTGTGTGACTTTTCCCCAGCCCCCTGTCACCTACAGCTGTGTGTTACATTCCCCCAGCTACCTCCACGACACAGCCCTCTGTGAGCCCGGGCCGCACCCCCCCAGCCCAGCTACCCCAGATGGGAGAGGAGAGGACACTGTCTGCAGTGAGGGAGATATGGGTAAGGAACTGTGTTGGTCTTGACCCCGAGCAGCAGGAACAGTTGTGTCAGTTTCTGTTTGAATTCAGAGACAGCTAAGCGCTGAGTGAGGAAGAGGTGGGTCAGACTCATCTGGTGCAGCATGAGATCGACACCGGTGATGCTCGACCCATCAAGATGCGTCCCCGCCGTATCCCGCTGGCACGCCAGGAGGCGGCAGACAAGGCTGTGTTGGAGATGCAGCGGGAAGACTTCATCGAGCCCTCAGACAGCCCCTGGGCGGCGCCAGTCGTCATGGTTCCGAAGAAGGGGGGCAAGCTGAGGTTCTGTGCGGACTACAGGCGGCTGAATGAGGTAACCAGGAAGGACTCATACCCCATACCACGTATCGATGAGTCGCTGGACCTGGTTAGGGGATCCTCCTGGTTCTCCTCACTAGACCTCCGCAGTGGCTACTGGCAGGTGCCCCTCTCCCCAGAGGCCAGAGCCAAAACGGCATTCTCCACTAACAGAGGACACTGGCAGTTCAAGGTCCTGTGCTTCGGCCTGTGCAACGCTCCAGCTACTTTTGAGCGTTTGATGGACAGGGTGCTGGATGGCATCCCCCGACAGCAGTGTCTGGTATACCTCGATGACATCCTGGCCCATGGCAGCTCCTTCCAGTCAGCCCTGGGGGCGCTACGGCGTGTGCTGGAGAGGGTGGCTGCCGCAGGTCTGAAGCTCCACCCCGAGAAGTGCCACTTCATGAGGAGAGAGGTGTCCTTCTTGGGCCACCGAGTGGGGAAGGAGGGGATCAGCACCATGAAGGACAACGTGGGGGCTGTCAGAGACTGGCCCACCCCCACCAACCAACGTCAGCTGAAGAGCTTCCTGGGCCTGTCCTCGTACTACAGGAGGTTTATACGTGGCTTCTCAAGCGTCGCTGCTCCCCTGAACCGCCTGCTGCCGAAGCACAAGGCTTTCACTTGGACAGTGGAGTGTGAGGAGGCCTTCAACACCCTCAAACGTGCACTGATCGAGGCCCCCGTGCTCACCCCCCCTGACCTCACCTTGCCCTTTATCCTGGACACAGATGCGAGCAATGTGGGCATGGGTGGGGTGCTGGCCCAGGTGGGGCCAGAGGGGGAGAGAGTGGTGGCGTACTTTAGCAAAACATTTGACAAACATGAGCGCCGCTACTGTGACACCCGGCGGGAGCTCTTGGCTGTTGTATCTTCCGTCAAACACTTCAAGTACTACCTGGGAGGCCTGCCCTTTACTTTAAGGACTGACCACTCTGCTCTCCAGTGGCTCATGTCTTTCAGAGAGCCAGAGGGGCAGGTGGCACGCTGGTTGGAGGAGCTTCAGCCGTATGACTTCACAGTGGGGCAGGGGCACGCCACTCCAACGCCGACGCCATGTCCCGTCGGCCCTGTACTGCAGACGGCTGCCGCCACTGTGAGCGGAGAGAGGGACGGGAGAGAGAGCTGTGTGCAGAGGGGGGGGTCTGTGCCACAGTGTGTCGGGCGAGCGGGCCTGTCTGCTGTGAGCTGCAGACGTGGCTGAATGGGGGCAGCAGCAGGGACGGGACACAGACCTACAGCCAGTGCTACAGTGGGTAGAGGCGCAGGTGAGGCCACCATGGGAAGAGGTGACAGTGCTCTCACTCGCGACCAAAGGGTTGTGGTCAAAGTTTGAGCGACTGCGGCTGGATGATGGCGTGCTACAGCGGGCATGGAAGTAGTCGGCTACGGGAGAGAAGAGGTGGCAGGTGGTGGTCCCAAAAGCATTGCGGGAGGCTGTGCTCCAGAGTACTCATGGGGGGGTGGGGACTGGAAACTTTGGGGTCACAAAAACACTGCGCCGCCTCCGTCAGGGCTTTTACTGGGGGCAGCACAAGAGGGATGTGGAGGACTTTTACTGGGGGCAGCACAAGAGGGATGTGGAGGACTGCACAGCGAGAAAGGGCCCTCCAGGCCGCTCTCATGCTCAGCTCCAACAGTTCCCAGTGGGGGCTCCCATGGAGAGGGTGGGAGTAGATGTAGTTGGGCCGTTCCCCACCACAGACAGTTGAAACCGCTGGTTGCTCACGGCCATGGACTATTTCACAAAATGGCCCGAGGCCTATGCTCTGCCTGAACAGGAGGCAGAGACCATCGTCGACGCCCTGACAGCGGGGATGTTCAGCAGGTTTGGAGCTGCGGAGTCCATCCACAGCGACCAAGGCAGAAACTTTGAGTCCCGTGTGCTCGACACCATGTGTGAGAGGCTGGGTATGCACGAGACCCGCACTACTCCTCTCCATCCTCAAAGTGATGGCCTTGTGGAGCGCTTCAACAAAACGCTTGGACAGCAGCTGGCCATCGTCTCTTCCAAACACCAGCGTGACTGGGACAAGCACCTGCCTATGGTCCTCATGGCATGCCGCTCCGCTGTCCAAGACTCCACCTCCTGCACGCATGCCCTCCTCATGCTAAGGAGAGAGATTCGCACCCCTGCGGAGATGGCGTTTGGTCGGCCCCTGGATAGCTGGTGAATGCAGGTGTGAGGCAGAAGAGGAACTATGACGTGCACACCCGGGGAAGGCACCTTGTGGCTGGGGAGCTGGTCTGGGTCTACAACCCCCTAAGGGAAAAAGGCAGATGCCCCAAGTTGGACAGTCACTGGGTGGGACACTGCAGTGTCCTGGAGAGGGTAGGGGAGGTTGTTTACCGGGTGCAGCTTCCTCCCAGGGGGAGAAAGGTGACACTGCACCTGGACAGGTTAGCCCCATACAGAGGGGCCTCTTCTTCCCAAACCCCAGGGACCCCCACAATTCCCCTCTCTGGCAATGACATTCTCCAGGCACCGCAGACAAGGCTCCAGACAGCCCACTCCCCCTGTCTCCCTCCCTGTGTCACCACGTGGTTCCTCAGAGCCACGGACTGTATTACCCGTTCCCGCTTCCTTGTCCCCCATATCCCTGCCTTCATCCCCTGGTTCCCAGAGGGGCACTCTGCGACCATCATGGCCACACAGGCAAAGGAGACCTCCGGGTCGCTTCAGAGACTTTGTTTGTTCCCTCGGGGACGAGGGACTTTGTGGTGGGGGGGCTGTGTAGCGACCCGCACAGACAGCTGTGTGTTATGTGTTAGGCTAGGAGGTGGTTGTGTTGTACTTACCAGTACCCAGTGTTCGCGGGGTCCGACATGACAATCAACCTGCTATCTGCCAATCACGGGAATGCCTGGAATGTTCTGATGGGCATCCTGGCGGTTGGCGGAGTGGCGTGGAGGGGGGTTGGGCAGGGGGGTGGAGCATTGGAAGTTAAGACCAGGTTTAGCCTTTGTTCTCTCTCTTACGTCTGGCCTTCACAAGAGAAGGTCACGGTTGGCTTGTGGGTTATCTTTCATTTATTTGGCGTGGGCTACGGCCAAACAGTAGCCTGTGTAAAGTTGGGTTAATAAACCGTCAATTCGTAAACTCAACCCTCTGTCTGGACAATTGTTCCTTTATGATCTAGTCAGACAGAGAAATGCAAGTAGCCAAGGAAGGACCACAATACCTTTACTTACGACAAATTAAAATATGTTCAAAAAAATTAAAGTTTCAACGCCGTTAATTGGAAATGCTCCCCAAAAGAAACGTTAACACACCGGTACTAAATGTTCAACGTACCTGTTCTGTTGAAGGAGATCCACTCTGGTCTACAACATTCGTGAAAATAGTCAAACACGTTCTGGTAGGTTGCGAGGAAGCCGGTGAGAGCCGCAGCCATACCAACCGCTATGCTGGTACTGATGGGCTCAATCGCCGCCGTCGCAGTGATGTTCGACAACAGTAACCCCAACAGAAAAAACGGTTGCATCTTTGGCCATGTTTACTAGCTAGCTAGAGGTGTATATTTAGCTAAACAAACTTGATTGCAGACTGTTAAGTAAAATTAGATACAAAATGGTATTGAAGAGTATAGCCAAAACACCGCCTGAGCGAGCCACACCTCTCTGGTCTGAGCTCCCTCTTCTTCTATGACATAGTGGCGGTCCGCAAACCAACATTAAAGGTGCAAATTAAAGGCCACATCCGTTCCCTCTGAGAGGGACAAAGAATTACTGAGAAGAAACCGCGTCAGCCCCTCGAAAGTGAGGCATCTTGCATTTCTGAATGCAAATCTCTAATAAATGCAAAATATGTTCAGCATTGCTGTGTGCTGCTGGTTATAACATGGCAATAAAGAAGAGAGAGAAAATAGTGACTAGTTGAATGTTTTAAGTGGGATGCTGCAGTTTGGCACATTGTTATTTATTTTTCTTTGATATGGTGCAATATTCTATTATGTTGTTAAGATAATATTCGTTTTGAATTATTACATTCATATCCACTTAGCATTCTTTTTCATAACAAACCAATGTATTTTCAATTTCAAACCAATGTTTGATTTAATTTAATGATTTAATTAGAATTGTTTTAACACCAATCATAGTCAAACTAACACAAACTGTTTGACTTGAAAAAATACAAAACATATTTTTTTTAAAGAGCCGTTTGGGAGCCAAAAGAGCCGGCTCTATTTTGTGAGCTGAGCCGAACGAGCAGGCTCACTGAGAAGAGCCGGAATGCCCATCACTACTCTGTGGTCTGAGCTTCTTCTTATATGACATAATGGCGGTCCGCAAACCATCATTAAAGGTGCATGCCGCCACTTACTGTGCTTTAGTGTGTGGTAAATCACGGATTACAACCTTTCTAAATTCCCCTTCCTAACTCAGTACTTCTGAGAATATACAAAATAGCCCTACTAACTTCTAATAGTCCCTCCCCAAAATCCATTACACACCAACCCTGTCCAACTTCAATGACCCTACACTTCAATCTTTCCCTCACTTCAACATACTTACAACAATATAACACATGATCCACCGTTTCATCAACCATACACAGACACAAACCATTCACATGCTTGCCAACCAGATGCAATGACAAGTTCAGTATACAATGTCCTAAGCGCAATCGAGCAAATACCACCTCTTTCTTTGGAGGGCATATAAATGCCGGCCCTTGGGCTCAGAGTTCCATCTCTTCTGCCACACATCAAAATGGATCTGATTTTACATTTGGTCTCATTTCTAGCCAGTGGAACATTAATATCAATTATATCTTGTTTCAAAGCTCTATTGGCTAATTGGTCTTCAATTTTATTCCCTTCCAAACCCGAATGTGCTGGAACCCAGCAGAATCTCACTAATACACCCATTCTCTCAATTCTCCATAATAACATTAATACAACCAACTCCTATTAGATTTACCTGATGATAAACTATTCAACACAGACAGAATCTGAACATACTATAATTTTATCAGATTGTACGTTCTCCACCCACTGGAGGGCAACTATTATTGGCTACAGTTCAAATGAGTACACTGAAAGTTAATCTGTTAGTCTTCTACGTATCTACACATCAAATTCAGGAATGTAAATGCCTGCCCACTATCTGGGTCCTTGGATCCATCTGTGAAAAGCGGTAAAAAAGCATAAGAACTTCTGCAAATGTAGTTGTCAACCAGTTTCCCTATATCACTGACTTCTGACCAATCTTTCCTTTTCTCTACCAAGGTTAGATCAACAACAGGATCTGGGAGTAACATCCCCTATCACCACAGAAGGGCCAACCTCCAACTCCCTCAAACCACTCTGATGAGCAAGCTTTCCAACCAAAACCACTACCTTGTCTACTAGTACACTGCTCAAAACAATAAAGGGAACACTTAAACAACACAATGTAACTCCAAGTCAATCACACTTCTGTGAAGTCAAACTGTCCACTTAGGAAGCAACACTGATTGACAATAAATTTCACATGCTGTTGTGCAAATGGAATAGACAACAGGTGGAAATTATAGGCAATTAACTGGAAGGGCAATAGTGAAGGGCTTACATATATATACTGTATGTTACAGGAGAAGGTCAATTTGGGAAATATATACGTTCCCTGTAACAAATTTGAAACAGGACAGGAGCCAGCATATATTACAAGTTAAATCAGTTGACAGACAGTGAGCTGGGTATGGGTCGTATCAGGACAACTTATCTGGGGAAACAAATAACACAAAATGATCCAAGATAGACTGAAAAGCATTTAAACATCTTCAAAATATCTTTACATTCCCCTTCAGAACATAGAAGGTATAGAACAGAATGTCTCACCTTATTGGTTGTCATGAGAGCGACACAATAACAGAGTGGTTCTGCAGGTGGTGACCACAGACCACTTCTCAGTTCCTATGCTTCCTGGCTGATGTTTTGGTCACTTTTGAATGCTGGCGGTGCTTTCACTCTAGTGGTAGCATGAGACGGAGTCTACAACCCACACAAGTGGCTCAGGTAGTGCAGCTCATCCAGGATGGCACATCAATGCGAGCAGTGGCAAGAAGGTTTGCTGTGTCTGTCAGCGTAGTGTCCAGAGCATGGAGGCGCTACCAGGAGACAGGCCAGTACATCAGGAGACGTGGAGGAGGCCGTAGAAGGGCAACAACCCAACAGCAGGACCGCTACCTCCGCCTTTGTGCAAGGGGGAGCAGGAGGAGCACTGCCAGAGCCCTGCAAAATGACCTCCAGCAGGCCACAAATGTGCATGTGTCTGCTCAAACGGTCAGAAACAGACTCCATGAGGGTGGTATGAGGGCCCGACGTCCACAGGTGGGGGTTGTGCTTACAGCCCAACACCGTGCAGGACGTTTGGCATTTGCCAGAGAACACCAAGATTGGCAAATTCGCCACTGGCGCCCTGTGCTCTTCACAGATGAAAGCAGGTTTACACTGAGCACATGTGACAGACGGGACAGTCTGGAGACGCCGTGGAGAACGTTCTGCTGCCTGCAACATCCTCCAGCATGACCGGTTTGGCGGTGGGTCAGTCATGGTGTGGGGTGGCATTTCTTTGTGGGGCCGCACAGCCCTCCATGTGCTCGCCAGAGGTAGCCTGACTGCCATTAGGTACCGAGATGAGATCCTCAGACCCCTTGTGAGACCATATGCTGGTGCGGTTGGCCCTGGGTTCCTCCTAATGCAAAGACAATGCTAGACCTCATGTGGCTGGAGTGTGTCAGCAGTTCCTGCAAGAGGAAAGCATTGATGCTATGGACTGGCCCGCCCATTCCCCAGACCTGAATCCAATTGAGCACATCTGGGACATCATGTCTCGCTCCATCCACCAACGTCACGTTGCACCACAGACTGTCCAGGAGTTGGCGGATGCTTTAGTCCAGGTCTGGGAGGAGATCCCTCAGGAGACCATCCGCCACCTCATCAGGAGCATGCCCAGGCGTTGTAGGGAGGTCATACAGGCACGTGGAGGCCACACACACTACTGAGCATCATTTTGACTTGTTTTAAGGACATTACATCAAAGTTGGATCAGCCTGTAGTGTGGTTTTCCACTTTAATTTTGAGTGTGACTCCAAATCCAGACCTCCATGGGTTGATAAATTTGATTTCCATTGATCATTTTTGTGTGATTTTGTTGTCAGCACATTCAACTATGTAAAGAAAAAAGTATTTAATAAGAATATTTTATTCATTCAGATCTAGGATGTGTTATTTTAGTGTTCCCTTTATTTTTCTGAGCAGTGTATATTCCCAACAGTCATCTAAAACAGTAGCAGTAGGATGCTCAACTTCACAGCCTTTCAACTTAACCCAATACACTAATGACAATTTTGTACGCTGTATATCCAAAGGCATCTCACCTGCCTCCACTAGTAATGCACATACAGATGTTGATTTAAATGCACCAATACATATCCTTAAAGCTATACACTGAAATCTGTCCAGCTTCTGAAGCCAAATCTTCAGCGCTATTCCATAAACTATACACCTGTAATCAATTGTCGTCCTGATCAGAGCTCTATAAATATCCATCAATGGTTATCTGTCAGCACCCCCATTACCAGAGACTGAGCACATAAGATTCACCACCTTCTTACACTTTGTTTATGACATGATCTTTCCATTTATATCGCTCATGAACCATAGACCCAAATATTTGTACTTAGAAACCCTCCACATGTTTCTATATGGACAGCCTAACTGTATATTATCAGCAACTTTATTCTTTGAGAAGAACTTACAACAAGACTTCCCCACCGACAATTTAAAACCCAAGTCAATCGACCATCTTTCAACATCGACTGTAACTTGTTGAATAGATTTGATCACGGGAGACATTCCTTCCCCTCTTCCAAATAGATCCATCGTCGGTATATAGGGAAGCCCCAATACCCCTACCTACATTCAAAAACACATTGTTAATCAAAATGTTGAACAAAATAGGACTGATAGCACTGCCTTGAGGAATACCATTGACAACTCCATAGGCATCAAATAAAATGTATCCAATTTTAACTCGAAAGAGCGATTAAATAAGAAGACCGTAACCCAGTTATATAATCTCCCACCAATACCAAGTCTTCCATCTTAATCAGTAGGCCTTCTCTCCACATAATGTCATAATGCCTTTTCAATGTAAAAAAAAAAAAAGAAGACAGCCATTACTTCTTTCATGACCAGTTTTTTCAACTTCATTGTTCACCTTTACTAATGCATTCAAAGTAGATCTACCTTTACGGAGTCCACTTTGACATTGACTCAATAAACCTCTATGTTCCTGGAAATATGACTCATCTTTTCCATCAGTTTACACAAGTTAGAGGCCAGTGCTATTGGTCTATAACTATCAGCACATGAAAGGTCCTTAC
The DNA here is from genome assembly GCF_045679555.1 of Salvelinus alpinus. NCBI lineage: Eukaryota > Metazoa > Chordata > Actinopteri > Salmoniformes > Salmonidae > Salvelinus > Salvelinus alpinus. The sequence goes on from NC_092109.1 coordinate 6,695,649, forward strand.
CAGGCATGTTTCCAACCAGAAGATATAACCCCCTCACTCCAAATCTTATTAAATAATCCCAGGAGAACATGTATGACCTTATCAGGTATGCTTAAACATTACATAGCACAACTGACCATGACCTGGGGCTGTATATTACATTACATTTACATTTAAGTCATTTAGCAGACGCTCTTATCCAGAGCGACTTACAAATTGGTGCATTCACCTTATGATATCCAGTGGAACAACCACTTTACAATAGTGCATCTAACTCTTTTAAGGGGGGGGGGGTTAGAAGGATTACTTTATCCTATCCTAGGTATTCCTTAAAGAGGTGGGGTTTCAGGTGTCTCCGATTTGCCAATCTTGTATATCCACAGCCTTTTAAGGCTGAACCCATCTCATGTATGGTAAAGACAGCATCTAAAGAAGAGTCAACGGTATCTCTTTTCTTATACACATTAACCTGACCTTTTAAAATCTCACACCTGCATTACTTATATACTTCATCCAAAGTAACCCAACTATGTACCCTAGCAAATGTGTTCCCCAACAAGTCAGCTTTTTCTTTATCAGTTACAGACTTTTTTTGATCCACAACCAAAACTGGAATTCGAGAAGAGTTGCTTCTTCCAGTCATCTTATTCAACATAGATCATACAGTCGACAGCTCAGTACCCCTGCCTATTGTAGAGCAGAACTGTCTCCATCCATTTCTCTTGACAGACTTAATGACCCTACGTACTAAAGCTCTCTTCCTTTGGAAATCAACTAGATTCTCAGGAGTCATATTCCTACGCAACACTGTAAGTCCTACTCATTGGTACATATAGATTCACAGCACTCAATATCAAAAGGTCACAGAGGGAGCACATACTCCTTCATGAAAGCCCCCTCTTCTGAATGGTACCCTATCTGGAATAGTAACATGAAAGTTTATGGTACACCAAATCTGGAAATGATCACGTCTAACAGTAAAATCATTCATTACATTACATTCACACATAGATGCAATATAGTTAGAAGCTGTTATGAGGTCCAGGCAGGATGTAACCCCTCTAACAACATCAACTCTTGTACCACATCCATTGTTAAGACATACTAATGCTGTGGTTTCTATCATATCTTCCACAATGTACCATTACGCTGCATCGGCAAGATAGAACAGCTGCCTCCGGTAAGACAAGGTGTGGCAGTCTGTGTATATTTGTAAACAACAGCTGGAGCACGAAATCTAATATTAAGGAAGTCTCAAGGTTTTGCTCGCCTGAGGTAGAGTATCTCATGATAAGCTGTAGACCACACTATTTATCAAGTTTTAATTTATATTTTTCGTAGCTGTCTATGTACCACCACAAACCGATGCTGGCACTAAATTGAACCTTTATTTAACTGGGCAAGCCAGTTAAGAACAAATTCTTATTTACAATGATGACCTACCCCGGTGAAACCCAGCGTCATGCTGGTCCAATTATGCATCACCCTATGGGACTCCCAATCACAGCCGGATGTGTATAAGGCCATAAACAGGAAAACGCTCATCCAGAGGCAGTGCTCATAGTGGTTGGGGACTTTAATGCAGGGAAACTTAAATCCATTTTACATCGTTTCTACCAGCATGTTAAATGTGCAACCAGAGGGGGAAAAACTCTAGAACACCTTTACTCCACCCACAGAGATGCATACAAAGCTCTCCCTCACCCTCCATTTGGCAAATCTGATCATAATTCTATCCTCCTGATTCCTGCTTACAAGCAAAAACTAAAGCAGGACGCACCAGTGACTCGTTCAATAAAGAAGTGGTCAGATGACGCAGATGCTAAGCTACAGGACTGTTTTGCTAGCACAGACTGGAATATGTTCTGGGATTCTTCCGATGGCATTGAGGAGTACACCACATCAGTCACTGGCTTCATCAATAAGTGCATCGATGACGTCGTCCCCACAGTGACCGTACGTACAGAGGAATGCTAACTTGTGTCACTGGCATAGAGGGCGTTGGCGGAGCAGCCTGTCCCCCGTGCTCCGTGTTGGCCTCTGAGCCTCTGGGGACTGTGTGCCATGATGTACCAGAGGGGCAGATTGGGAAAGAAAGGCAGACAGGTCAGGTCCATGTGGAGGGGTGGTCTGGTCAACTCCCTGTTCGTTCCTCTCCAGGAAGGATGAAACCATCCGCGCCTCCTCCAATTCCCTTCTTGCTTGACGGTGCCGTCGCTGCTGTGCCAGGTCCTTGGCAATGAATTCCCGTTCCTGTAGAGCTCTACGGGCATGCACATCCAATAGGTGATATCGTTCGTCAGCCTGTCGTTCCTCCTCAATCTGAAGCTCAATTTCCTCCAACGCTTGTAGGACAGCGGTCTGTGAATCGCTGAGGGCTAGTGAATGGCGGCTGCCATGGCCACTTCGAAAGGGGTATCCACTGGTCGAACTCTCACTCCGTCTAGAGTGCCTCGACGATTTCCCATTAGTTAAGGGGTGAGCGGAGCCTGCCTCAGGAAGCTGGTCGACCTGTGCGGTGGGTGTTACCTCCTCCATAGGTTCTTCCTGTAGACCACTTTCCCGTCCCAAAGCAGTTTCCGGTCCCTGGCTCGGAGGGGATGGTTGATGGCTGAAACGTACAGTTGATCCATCACCACTTTGAGCTCTGGTGGGCTTGCCCTTTGATGTGGGAAACTCGACCACATTATCCTTAAGATAACCAGGTGCTTGACTGGTTCTTCTGGTGGTTGAGGATGAAACCAGGTGCTTGTCTGGTTCTTCTGGTGGTTGAGGATGAAACCAGGTGCTTGTCTGGTTCTTCTGGTGGTTGAGGATGAAACCAGGTGCTTGTCTGGTTCTTCTGGTGGTTGAGGATGAAACCAGGTGCTTGTCTGGTTCTTCTGGTGGTTGAGGATGAAACCAGGTGCTTGTCTGGTTCTTCTGGTGATTGAGGATGAAACCATGTGCTTGTCTGGTTCTTCTGGTGGTTGAGGATGAAACCAGGTGCTTGTCTGGTTCTTCTGGTGATTGAGGATGAAACCAGGTGCTTGTCTGGTTCTTCTGGTGGTTGAGGATGAAACCAGGTGCTTGTCTGGTTCTTCTGGTGGTTGAGGATGAAACCAGGTGCTTGTCTGGTTCTTCTGGTGGTTGAGGATGAAACCAGGTGCTTGTCTGGTTCTTCTGGTGGTTGAGGATGAAACCAGGTGCTTGTCTGGTTCTTCTGGTGATTGAGGATGAAACCAGGTGCTTGTCTGGTTCTTCTGGTGGTTGAGGATGAAGCCTTCCTTGTTGCTTTAGGCTTAGCTCCTGGATCTTTTATTTGTTCCAAGACTTTTCCCTCAGCTGCTTTCTTCCTCTCTCCTTCCTTCCAGTGGAGACAATTCTTCCTTCTCCATTTCCTTTTCACCTGTCTTTGGTTCTGTCATGATCCTGCTCAAAGGACCATTGAAAGATTAGTGGAATCTGTGTGGGGAGGAATGGATGAGACTGAGGCAGGAATTCCTTTAACCATAAAGTGGTATATTTACTGGGTAGTCTGTGCTGCATAACAAAGGAAACAGAATAACATGTATCCAATCAAATTGATAACATGTATACAATCAAATTCATAATCACAAAGATCAAATCATAACAATCATTCATTATTAACATAATTAGGGAATTCAACAAACCAGTTCATTAAGAAGTCAATAGGAATCATCCTTGAGTCATTTATGCACGTAACTATTTATCATAATCATGAGAAGAATAATACAAACAGTGATCGGTTATTCAATCTATAATCCCCATTAGTTTCATATCAGAATCGATCAGTTCAGCAGACGATGACATTTCATATTTCACCCTTTCAAGTGTCTTCAGATGTACATGTAATTTCATTACATATTAACCATATATCGATGGCATAATTAGCCTGTGATGATCCGTAGGGCCGTGATCATTGACCATTCACATTACACAATAGGTTTGAAGTGTGCACTCCAAGCCGCTCTCCGCAGTAATAACTATAAACAATAACTGAAGGCCCACTCTCCCGATCGCAACAGATATTTCAGATGAAAGGTAACAGATTCGGTGGACTTACATGGATTCATGGACACACAGAACTTCTGAATTAGACGGAGTTAAGGAAGAGAAAGCAGCGAGATCGGGCAATGGAGATTTCCTCCTTTTATGGAGTTGAGATCTGTCGGACATTTCCACCTGACCTAATTAAAGCGCCCCTGGTCAAGCTGAGTAAGTGGCCATGAATTAAAGGATTCTTCCACCAACTCCATGGGCCTTTTCTACAGTATTTCAGATTGTAACTTTAAACCACATTTCTTTCTAATACACAACTAATTTTCACCTGCCACAGTTCATGTGCAGCAGAATTCCATGAAAAAGGAAATCATTATTTGGAGATAATCATTTACAGAATAAAAAAAATCAGGAACAAGCATCTTGATTGGTTAAAAAGAATAGCGTTTACCCTCAGTGTTTTAAATATATTTTTGTATCTCTTCTTAAATCCACCCTCCTCTCAGTAATCCATCTTCAGGGAGAAGTGACACCATAAGAACAAGACCGTTGATGTCCTCCACATGGTTGTGTTGACGGTGGGAGGCCTGAGGGGTGGGTCATCAGTCACGGACTTCCTCACTCCAACTGGCAGAGATGTTCTCATTAAGAAAGAGCACACAGTAGAGTAGGAGGTAGATAGATACAGTAGCTGTTCCCTCAGATCGTCTACATTACCGTCAGCAACTGCAGACCGACTGATCAGACCTACAAACCACCTTTCTTCCTAAATTACTACTCATTATGATTAGATCAGTCAGTCTGCAGCCGCCGGCAGCAACGTAGTTGGCCTCAAACATGCACTATGTGAAGTAATCTAGCCTTGCGTTGATGGTCTTGCAGCCCTTGACGGAGAAGATATTCTCGCTCTTGGGGAAATAGACCATGTCTCTGGCCATCTTGTCGACCACGTCCTGGTTGGGCTCCAGGCCCTTGGCAGACATCTCTGCCATGACACACAGCAGCACGTGTCTGTACTCCAGAGGCAGGAAGGGGACAATGGAGTCAACTAGGTTCCTGTCCATCAGACTCGAGGGCCACAACCCACCTACACAGAGAAAGGGAGGGAGGGACACAGTCATGAGATGGGCAAGAAGAAGCTACCACCAATTGCTTACCCAATCCTCTCAGATGTACACAAGTGCCTAGGGGGTAAGGATAGTCATAAGATGGGCAGGGGCAAGAAAGGAAGATGGACAGAATATAGACAGAATATAGATATCACAGGTAATCTTTGAATTGAAGGTCTGAAAAGACTCCAATAACATCCCCAGTCTTCTAACCCAAGGCTTAGTAACATAAAGGAGAGAATCCTGACCTTAGAGAAACATGTGCATGATTTGTTAAATATAAAAAATAGTTACCAAAAGTGCATAAGTTAGGCTTCAGCCCTAAAGAAGGACAGCAAAGTGGCTTACTCTTCTTGTTGTTGTTGAACAAGGACAGGGAGAGAGCTGGTTCTAAATCATGCAACTTTATCTCCTCTCGGTCTCGACCTGCTTTCCAGAAGTCCAGAGCCACCTGTGTTATGTGCTGTACTCCAGTGTTGCTTTGGAGATGAGCAAAACAAACTAGATATTAAAGTTGCACTATGCAGAAATGTCCTGGTTGCTAAAACTAATAGTTTGCACAATTTCAGTTTGTGACACAAAATAAGCTAGTAGAGAATCACTGTGCCATCTAAAACGCTTTGAAATATATTTTCTACAACTAATAATATTGTTGTTTCAGCTGTTTGAAGCTGGTGTAAAAAAACGAGTAAAAGTAAAATGACAAAAACAAAACTTAAGAATGGGAAGCATAGAAATTGAGCACATAACTGATCTACTCCTTCTTAGACTTGCTTTCTAGTAGAATGACATTTCTATGTGAGTTTAGTCAGGTCGCCCATAAATATTGCATATTGCCACTTTAAGCTGGGTCCAACGTTCTTTTTCTTCCTCACTGGTCCGGACATGGGGTAGTTTATAAATGCATTAGGTTCTAGAGGTCGACCGATTAATCAGAATGGCCGATTAATTAGGGCCGATTTCAAGTTTTCATAACAATCGGAAATCGGTATTTTTGGGCGCCGATTTAGCGATAAAAAAGAAATTACAAAAAATATACCTTTATTTAACTAGGCAAGTCAGTTAAGAACACATTCTTATTTTCAATGACGGCCTAGGAACGGTGGGTTAACTGCCTTGTTCAGGGGCAGAACGACAGATTTTCACCTTGTCAGCTCGGGGGATCCAATCTTGCAACCTTACAGTTAACTAGTCCAACGCAATAACGACCTGCCTCTCTCTCGTTGCACTCCACAAGGAGACTGCCTGTTACGCGAATGCAGTAAGACAAGGTAAGTTGCTAGCTAGCATTAAACTTATCTTATAAAAAACAATCAATCATAACCACTAGTTAACTACACATGGTTGATGATATTACTAGATATTCCTATAATAACTACAACCTAAAACTTCTTACCTGGGAATATTGAAGACTAATGTTAAAAGGAGCCACCAGCTTTCATATGTTCTCATGTTCTGAGCAAGGAACTGAAACGTTAGCTTTCTTACATAGCACATATTGCACTTTTACTTTCTTCTCCAACACTTTGTTTTTGCATTATTTAAACCAAATTGAACAATTTTCATTATTTACTTGAGGCTAAATATTTTTTATTTAGGTATTATATTAAGTTAAAATAAGTGTTCATTCAGTATTGTTGTAATTGTCATTATTACAAATAAAAACAATTATTTTATTTTATTTTTTTTTAAAAATCGTCCGATTAATCGGTATCGGCTTTTTTGATCCTCCAATAATCGGTATCGGCGTTGAAAAATCATAATCAGTCGACCTCTATTAGGTTCATGTGTAGTGATTTTATTTGCAAAATAAAAAATCTGAAGTAACTGAAGTTTAGTTTTGGGAGCCGTATCTGATTGACAGCTGACGTTTAGGTAAGTAAAACCATGGTTACTACAACAAGTCGTTACATTTTGGGAAAGATAGGATGATGTATGTCTAATATATTTGACTGTAAAAAAATAAATCTAAAGTATCCAAAAACACATGAATTCTTATCACACACTGCTGGTCTGTCTGGCCTACCTGAGGAAGATGAAGATGGCTTGGCGGTACGAGACCCCATTCAGATATTCGTAGTAACCCAGGTAGGGCTTTATACAGTCAATTAGGCCAGGGTGCATCCCGTCAAAGATGAACATGGAACGTGGGCAGTTGGTGACGTTGCCTTTGATCCACTGCTGCAGCTGAGACTGAGGGATGGTCACAGCAGTAAAAACACAGACTTATCTACAGCAGTGAAGATCGCTCGCAAAAAACTTTTTTTTTTTTCTTCCTGATATACATCCTGTATCATATAGAACCCTCAAATCCAAATCTTTGACCTGGAAGCCAGTTCCACTGCTTTTTTGTTCTTCATTCTTCCCATTCAACCAGGGATCGATTTAAACCTGGGACACCAGGTGGGTGCAATTAATTCTCAGGTAGAACAGAAAACCAGTAGTATTCCAGACCTCGTAGGGTAAGATTTGAATTTCACTGATAATGAACATGCATAAGTGTTTTGTTTTTTTTGCAGCCTAATTCTCCATTGAAATTTCCCTGCCAGTTACTGGGGATTATATAACAAAATATTTGTTTTACCTTGTAGTTCTCAAGCTGACTCGAATGAAGTAAGTGAGTAGAAGTCACAAACAGATGGACAAACTTGCTGGCCATGCCCTTCTTGTAGATGTTTTCAGCTATCAACTGGCTGACTAAGTTCTTCCCTGTGCCACTCCAACCATGTAGAGAGAGCACCAGGGGCTTTATAGGGTTTTTATCGTTCATGAAACCCGTTACAGCTTTCTGGACGACTCTGGAGGCAACATGTTGACCAAACAGCTTCTGATCTAGGGCCACTTCCAAACCTGATGACAGGGCAGGAGTTGATTATTAAGTGTTAATGAATGGGACGTGCTACGAATACGCCATTATTTCTATACAAATTATAGGTGGTTATCTTAATAACATGATTAGTTACACATGTAGCACACAGCTGCTAAGTAGGCTAGTGGTGCACGGGTCAGCTGCTCGTTCACTCGTACCCGGCCGCAATTGCTAATAACCCTTCCACCACCACCCGACTATATGTGATAAATTGAAAATCTGAGGCCCGCACTCGACCCTAACCTGCTAATATAGAAAATGTGCTGTAGGCTACAGTCAGATGGTGGAACCATTTTTTGTCAGGGGTTGCAGGATATTTTTTTGCCTGATTTAGATATGTTGGAAATCATAAGCAGAAACAGCCTTTTGGTAGGTGATTTGTTCGTTAACCTCAAGGCCTATAATTAGATACATGCAGCTTCTTCTCTTCTGTCATTATATGTTGCCCTGAAAGACTAAACAAACCCTTGCTCACCAGAATAATGTCATAATTAAAGGGTTCAGCCTATCAATTTTAGTTGACATCAGTAAAGTTCTATTTCGTGGAGCAAATATGTTTAGGGACCGGGGAGGAAATGCAATAACAAAAAATAAAACATGTAAGACTATATGTTTCAAATTTCAGTTTGACCGTTGTAAGGAAATAGAAAGCTTTGAAAACGACCCAACGTGTTTCTGATAAGATTTCAGTTCGGCTTGGATGCATATTTTATTTGGTTGAAATACTTTTAGCTTTTCTGACGCTGATAAAGATAGATACCGTCTGTAGAGGTGCTAACTGTGCATTCTCTCAAGATGCTGAATGAAAGAAATCATATTTCTCCACTCCTGTTCCTGAGTCAAAATTGTGCCTACATTTGGTGTATCATTTTACTGCAAGAAATGCTTAATTCTGTAGGAGTTACTATTAAGGCTATGTGAGAGGTTATACATTTAGTGTCCTGATTTCAGTTTCCATTCTACCCATCTGAACAATAGCCTAGGCTACAGTTCCCTTGACATGCATAGGCCTATTTGAAGTCCCTGTCAAATGTGTATAGTGCCTCACAATCACACATAACATAGCAATCTATCATCCATTTTTACCAATTCCCCAAATCTTTCCCAAACATTACTTTTCAGGCCCTCCCTTATTATTTCGCAGATTTTCTCTTATTGAATTAAACTCAGACAATTGTACGGTTACATGCATACAATGTGATTGTGGATAGTTAATGTTAATATAATAGTTTGATTATAAAGTTCAAATGCTTTGCAAGAAGAACGATTTCCCTAATAATCCTGTTTACGTCGGCATCTGAAATTGAGCTACCCGATAGCACACTCATACAGAAAATTGTCTATCAAAATAAATATTCTAACCATATTATTTGGACATGTTTGTATGTGAAACAGGGGCTCAACTTTCACTTGGGACTGGTGCTTTTTTTGGTATAGCCTACTGTATGACAAAAGGGGTCTGTATTGCATTTTTTTTTTTTTTGTCGCAGTCACAAATATATATATTTTTATGGCACAAGAGACACGTGTGATTTGTGCCTGTCTCAGTGGACTAATCCATTGACAAGGCCACGGGATGCCACGGTCCAAGAATATGGGGATTGTGGCTCAGATGCACATCTCTCTCCAGAACGCACTCTTCTGCCATTTCGTGGGTATTCATTGTGTGAATTGTTTGCTGTGTCTATCAATTCCCCATTACATACTACTGGTGATGTAACTTACATTTACCATTGATTCACAAATTTTCTAATCTGCAATGATTGGTTATGGTAATTTCTGTTAACGCATTCAATATATTTTTATTACAGTCATTTACCATTAGTTCTCATTGTCAGAGTGGACATGTGTTTTGCAGAACTCACAACCTATGCTACACTTGAGAAACAAGTTTGGTTGATTTCATTACATTTACGAGTTGTCAATTTATTAATCATCTTTAGTTTGTAACGAGCCCATTTGGGGGATGTCTGATAGTTAAGACAATCAGAAATACTCACCCCCACTAATGAGCTGCGGAGCTTCTCAAAGTAATTTTTTCTTCACCTTCAAACAGCAAGTAAACAAAGTATTTTGACAATCAATTGTGAATGACAACAGGCCCTCAAAGAATTTGAACAATATTTCCAGAGCTCTCCCTTTCAATAACCAAAGCGAAAAATGTAATGCTCTACTCCAGTGGAAACGTCATAAAATACTTGATTACTTCTTATCCCTTGCACAAATAGCCTACAGCTCTGTATGTCCCGAGATCACTGGCAATGGAAACTGAGGGCCCAGAATATTTTAATACAATGTCTCAAGTTTGCTAGCATGAGTTTTGGGAAGACCCAGTTGATACAATGTTTCAAGATCGTTGCACAGGCCATGCATAGCCAATGTCAATTTATAGGATATTTATTTTTTATCTGCAGGCTGCAATGTTGTGTTGGCTTTATGTAGGTCATTATTACATAGTTGGCAAATGGCAATAAAATTAACTTTTAGACTTGTATAATTTGTATTAGATAGAATGTAGATTAACCATAGACAATGATTGAGACAAAGACTATTATAAACTAAATTAAACTGTTCCACAAAAATGTGCATATGTAAATCAAAGCTGGCACGCAAATTGGTAGAAATGGTAAGAAGTAGAATGAGCTTTAGATTCCCCCAAAAAACTGAGGGAGGCCCCCTGCCAGGTTATGTCCCCCTCACGTCTGCTCCCCTGATGTGAACTACTTCTGAGAGGCATAGATAACTGTCCAGGCTGTTACACAACCGGCCGTGATCGGGAGTCCCATAGGGCGGCGCACAATTGGCCCAGCATTGTCCGGGTTTGGCCGCTGTCGGCGGTCATTGTAAATCAAAATGTGTTCTTAACTGACTTGCCGAGTTAAATTAAATGTAAAAAAATATATATATACAATTATTCACTTCACTCATGCCAAACTTGCGCTAACGGTGCGGATACATGCGCAGATCAAACACATTTGGAACGCCAATTAAGGTGTTTAGATGTCCTTATAATTCTAAAGATTGCTCAGAAAACTAGGTGTTTATTTTGATTTTACGACGATTAAGATAAGCAGAGTAAGGTGTTAACATGACTATTGCATAATCTGACTGCTGCCGTAATCAGTTTTAAAATCAAATTATTTCCGTCCGTGTAAACGTAGCCTACTAGTTCTTATTGGCTACGTCGAACCATTTGTTCTACCCGTTCCCATTTGGTGAATAGGGTGTAGGCTACTTGGTGCGGGTACAATTAGGTCTTAAAGCTTAGGTTTATGCACCAACGCCAAATAGCCTAAAATAAATGACAAACTTATATGTAGCCTATAGATATAAACTGCTACATTTATGGATTTAAGGTATCGTTTTCTCAAGCCGCCCTTCATCCACACAATATTTAACGACCCTAAAATCAACCCTCGTTTTCTAAAGTAGGCCAACTTTAGAAAATTGGTGAAAATCGATAAACAAATTGTAAGATTAAAACGCAAAAGGACTGACTGTGTCTACATGATCAAATAGCCTAAGTGAACCACGTTAACACAACCATTTAATATGTAGCTGTACACATACCTGTTGAATTAAAAGCAATCCATTTTGAATTGCAACTCTCATATACATAATTGTATATTTTCCGCCCCACTGCTGCTAAGCCAACTCCCGCACCGACCACAAATGTGGTTGAGATTGGTTCGAACGCATTCACAAAACCACTCGATATCAACACATAATATACGAAATAGGTTGCGTATGTTGCTTTCATTTTAACTTCAAATAAACATTTAGCTACCAAGTTTATAATTTAGAAACGCAAAGACGTTAAGAGTCCAAATCAGCTATTTCCTCCTCCGTAATCATTATGCGAAAGCAAAAGCAAATCTGTAGCAAAAGGTTCGTCACCAGGGGCCTGTTGCACAAAACTAGGATAAGGGATTAAGCCAGGATATCTTGGTGATCCTGGCTCAATTGATCCGTAATCCGGTTGCACTAAAGATGGATAGGGGGCAGGAGGATATGTTATGGTATAAATTACCATGGAGATTTATTCTGTGGAGCTAGCCTGCTCCAGACCAGGCTAAATTCCAGGATCTATTTAATCTCATCCCTAATGTCAGTCAGCAGTCACCACAAATGGAAACCAATAGTTATTTCACTGCTCACTATACATTGTTATCACATATAACTAGACCCACTGTTATTATTTAAACGTTTGTGATCATTAATTTCAATGATTTTGGATAAAAAATGATTTTTAGATGATGTTGCTATCATTAGATAATTTACAGTTTCCCATAGACTATAAGGCTATATATAAAATGATAGAATATTAGGGCCACAGAGGGGAAAAAAACACAAGTCATAATATTGTAACCCGTTGTTTTAAAGGAGGACAGTTGTTAAAATGACAGATGTGGGGCATTTCGTGAAATTGTACTTCAGTATGGTTTCATAAACAAAGACATGCTGATGTGCCAGAATATTAAGTATCACATTGTCATAAGTATCAAAACTGTAAAAACAATATGTAGCTTTTCTGCAGAAAGAACCAGCCTCATAAATTTATGACTTTATCCTTTTTCTTCAGTGTGGCCCTAGTACTCTGTCATATAAACAAATACACATTCCATATGAATATAAAAACACAATGTGTAACATTATGTTCCTTTATTGAATAAGGACAAAACAAAGCAGGTAAACCATCAGCTCCTTTCGAAACTGAAGTCACAGTGACTCTACAAGATGGAAAGCACAGAATCCAAGCATATTATACAAAATGATACATACACATTCAAAGGTCTGTATATAACACACCCTGCATGTCTGCACACTAAAATAAATGCAGGACAAATCCATACACATCAACTGAACAGACAAATGAATGGATGCAGTAGCCTCCCTGCAGCCTTGTATTACACACAGTATACCGCACAAACATCATAAGAGGCCAAATTCGTCAAAAAACGAACCCAAAAAAACCCAAATTCCTCTGCCACCGCAGGACATATTTAACCAAAATTGAAAGCACACATACTAACTAAAATAATTCAACACATATTGGTCCCTCAGCAGCCGACCACTGTCGTCATCAGGGAAGATTGCCGGATTGTCCCAGTCCATGGCTGGTGGCACTCTGGGGGCCCTCTCCTTCCTCAGGCAGGCCACATTGTGGAGGACAGCACAAGCCACAGTAATATCACATGCCCTAACAGGGCTGACCCTTAATTTGTGAAGGCAGTGAAAGCATGCCTTCAGGAGGCCAAAGGTCATTTCAACTCTGGCCCTGGTCCTGGCATGGGCATGGTTGTAGGCCTGCTGTGCTTCCTGGGGGTCTGTGAAAGGTGTCAGGAGAAAAGGCTGGCAGCCATACCCCCTGTCTCCCAGCAACACACCAGAGAATTCACCTGTCAACACAAAATCTCATCATTACTACCTCATAAACACAGTGATATTCTTGACACAGCCATGATGGTTATAAATAGGGGTTGTGTGGCTTACCTTGTGATAGGCACTGATAGATTTCAGAGGCCCGAAAGATTCTGGAGTCATGGACTGAGCCAGGCCATTTTGCCACAACATTGCTGATCACACAGTCAGCATTGCAGACCATCTGAAATCATAAGATGAGGAATATTACACCAATCAATGCACATCACTGGCAATGCAGAGTGTTCGTCAATGGACAATATCAAAAAGTTATGTTCACCTGAACATTAATGCTGTGAAAGGATTTCCTATTCACAAAATCGGCCTCATGGGCACCTGAGGGGGCTTTTATCATTATGTGTGTGCAGTACACTGCACCAATGACATTGGGGAAACCTGTCACACAAAGTAATGAGTATCCTACTATGTGTTAACAGTTGTCCTGTAATTTGTAGATCCTCTTACCTGCAATCCTATAGAACTCCTATTTGATGTCACAGAGTCTTCTGTGGCCAGGGAAGGAGATGAAGACATCTGCTAATGCTTTGATAGCCAGACACACACTCCTTATTGTGCGGCAAATTGTGGCCTTGTTCAGCTGTTCTGCATCCCCCACTGAGTACAGGAAGGCTCCACTAGCAAAAAAGCGCAAGGCCACACAAACCATTTGCTCCACACTCAGTGCATGGCTCCGTGCAGTGCGGTGCTTAATCCTGGGACCCAGTAGTCTGCATAGATACCTGATGCCATCTGCAGAAAACCTGTATCTTTCATATAGATGGTCATCAGGGAAGGCCAGTGGGTCCAACCGGTCCCTGAAGACCCTTTCTCGCCTGAAGGCTCTCCTCAGCACAAGTGCTTCTTCATCCACCACATCTCGCACGAATGGGCATGCCATTGTCAGAGCAGAAAGGAACACACAATTTTGGGCCTTCATATAGGCTAGTGGCCACACCTGGTGCTGGGGGGGTGGGCAAAAGAGGGCGATGCCTTATAACGATGACTTGGTTGTACTGATTGCTGGGAAAATAAAAAAAACCTTAGAAAGATGCCACCGTCCTGTGTGCTCACAATAAGAGCTCATATGTCATGGCTCACTTGACTTTACGAGAATATACCTAATTTTTATTTTGAGCTGTGTCATCTTCTTGGAGCTGGGGGAGGAAAGAAAAATAATGATTAATACATTTGTGTTACAGTTAGCATACAGTGTACATTGAAGGCATATCTCACCTCCCTCTCAAGTTTTTTTATTTCAAGGTCCAGTTTCCTAATTGTCCTCTTTTTTATTTCGGACTCCAGTGCAAGATTTTCCATCTTTTTCTTCTTGTACTGAATGTCTATGTCTGCCAGTTCTATTTGGCGCCGGAGGTGGTTGCCATACAACTTTCTGATAGCTTGTGAGCTCTGTGAACACAATACAATTAGCGCAGCTGGAATTTGGCAGGATGTGGTGTCCTTTTATTAATACGCACTATGTTGCCAGGCTGGTTTTCCCACTGTATAGCATCTGGGTCCTGTAAAAGAAATTAGATTTTTTGATTTTGATGAGGACTCCTCACCATTGTAGAGTAAATAGTACTTTCACAGTCTTAACATGATACCTCATGCCTTCTGGAATCCAGAGAGATGGTCTCCTCCTCATCATCGTCTCCATCATGTGCTGTTGCTGCTGCACTGGGGCCTTCACCCTATCACATTTAATCGGATTCATATTGAAGCTAGTAGACAAGACATGCCAGGCCTACAGTATGCCTTTGATGGAGTACTCACTGGATCAGCATCGTCTGGTGCTTGTGCTGGTGGCTCTAACAGGAACACAGTGCTGCCAGACACTGCAAGGCAATAGGTAAACCAAAGTCAGACAGTCCAAATTGATTCAATATGAATGTGGTTGTATCCCATGTAGAGATGGAAGGACATACCTTGAATGAAGCGGGTGGCATCTTGGGAGGAACCTATGCTCGTCTCTTTCCCCCCAGGGATCCCCTCTAAGACGGGCCTGCCTTTATTTAGCTCCAAGGCCATGTCCTCTGCTGGGGTAAGGTCAGCCTTTGGTGACCCACCACCCGTGCCTTGTCTGTGGGTATTCTTTTTCACTGCTAAAACAGTACAGACAATGTGTGAGCAGGCACCTTCTGGGTACAATATATGCTTGTGCTTTGTTAAATATTAGTCAGGGACCATACCATTCTGCAGAATGTTCTTGTATTTGATTTTGACCTGCTGCCATGTCCGTTTTGGCCCGTTCATGTTTAATCTACACACACACACACACACACACACACATTTAATGGAGTCACACTGCAAAAAATTACTTGGTATTTTTGTCTTGTTTTCAGTAAAAATATCAAAAAATTTATCATAGCTTTATACAGTGTGATGGAGTTACTTTACACAATTTCACTCATATCTGCAGTGCATTTCAATTAAAAATTTAACCGTTTCATAATTACAGTACAACTGCATTTTTGGAGATGTGAATTAAATATTTGAATTGTAATTGTGATGTTTCAGCGGAGCGGTGAGTGTGTAATTGTGCACTACTTACGCATTCAGGCGGTCTGCAATACTTTGCCACGCTTTTTCTCTTTGCTTTATCACTGTGGCGGTGTTGCCTTTCTTCTTAATTATATCTTTTACCTCCTCGTATGCCTCCATGAGGATTTGTGCTTCCGACGGGGAAAAGTACGCGGCTCTAGTTGCCATGGTAAATCAGTTAATCTGTGATCTGTGGCGGGGTCTATTTGAGTGAGCCGTGAGCGCGCACCTATCCAGGATTGGTTTCACCTGGCTTAATGAATCCGTGTCTGCTCATCCTGGCTTGGTCTTTGTGCAACCAATTAAGCCTGGACGCACATGTTTTGGCTTCATTGAGCTCAGCTGAGTCATTTATCCCGGATGTCTTAATTCTACTTTTGTGCAACAGGCCCCTGGTATACTAGCCGCAACTATGAAACTCGGATATTTCCGATTTGCTAACTAATATTCGTTAACACGTGCAGTGTTCAAATAAACATCAATTCAGGCATTTCCGAGTTTCCTATTTCCGAATAGAAGATGAACGCGGCATAATAAATGGCTAAACCCCGCATATTTATACAATGTACGTTCTTACACCCGGATTTTAAACAAACCTAACTACACCACCAACCTGAAATGAAGACCAAAAAGCAAAATTTATGTTCATTAATGTTTACGATATAGCCCATTTTGACTTTGCTGGTTGTCACTCGTTACCACAGCCACAAAAGGGATCGCATTCAACATCGGCTACGTTCGGCCATGGTTTTTCACATGGATGTCATTCAGCATTTCAGAATTTTAACGGTAAAACGGCAAATTATATTCAAAAAGCCTACAATGTTAAGGGCCAGAGGTGTTCTGAGTGAGCCTGAGAAATGTAACTAGCCAAGGACCACAATGCCTTTACGTACTACAAATGAGAATGTTTTTTTTTTTATTAAGTTGCAACACCGTTAATAGGAAATGCCCCCCAATAGTAACGTTATAGCCAAAACACCGCATGAGCGAGCCACAACTCTGGTCTGAACTTCTTCTACCTCCATGACATAGTGGCTGTCCGCAAACCAAAATTAAAGGTGCAAATTAATGGCCACATCCGTTCCCTCTGAGAGGGTCTTCTCGAAAAGACAAATAATTACTGAGAGAAGAACCGGCATCAGCCCCTCGAAAGTGAGGCAGCTTGCATTTCTGAATGCAAATCTCACAAAAGCAAAATATGTTCAGGATTGCTGTGTGCTGCTGGTTATAACATGGTAATAAAGGAGAAAAGAGGGACCAGTTTAATGTTTTAACTGGGATGCTGCAGTTTTGCACATTGTTATTTATTTCTTTGATATGGTGCCATATTCTATTCGTTTTTAATTGTTACATTCATATACATTAAGTTTAAAAGCATTCTTTTTCATAACAAACCATTGCATTTTTAAATAAATTGTGGTTTAAGGTAGAGTATAATTTCATTTAATGGTGTTAAAACAATTTTAAATATACTAATCATAGTCAAACTAACACAAACTGTTTGACTTGAAAAAATACACTACATTTTTGTTGAAGAGCCGTTTGGGAGCCAAAAGAGCCGGCTCTTTTTGGTGAGCTGAGCCGAACGAGCAGGCTCACTGAGAAGAGCCGGAAAGCTCATCACTACTCTGTGGTCTGAGCTTCTTGTATGACATAATGGCTGTCTGCAAGCCAACATTAAAGGTGCATGCTGCCACTTACTGTGCTTTAGTGTGTGGTCAATCACGGTTTACAACCTAACTCAGTACTTCTGCGAATATACAGAAGAGCCCTACTAACTTCCAATAGTCCCTCCCCAATCCCCAAAATCCCCCCAGCCCTGTCCAACCTCAATGACCCTACACTTCAAGCTTTCCCTCACTTGAACATACTTACAACAATATAACACATGATCCACTGTTTCATCAACCAGACACCAGACACAAACCATGCACATGCTTGCCAACCAGATGGAATGACAAGTTCAATATACAATGTCCTAAGCGCAATCGAGCAAACACCACCCCTTCCTTCCCAGTCTTTCTTTGGAGAGCATATAAAGGCCGACCCTTGGGCTCAGAGTTCCATCTCTTCTGCCACACATCTATCAAAATGTCTTTGACTTTACATTTGGCCTCACCTCTACCTAGTGGAACATTAATATCAATTATATCTTGTTTCAAAGCTCTTTTGGCTAATTGGTCTTCATTTTTATTCCCTTCCAAACCCGAATGTGTTGGGACCCAGCAGAATCTCACTAATACACCCATTCTCTATAATAACATTAATACCTCCAACTCCTATTAGATTTACCTGATGATGAACTACTCAATACAGAATCTGAGCATACTATAATTCTAACAGGTTGTACGTTGTCCACCCACTGGAGGGCAACTATTATTGGCTACAGTTCAAATGAGTACACTGAAAGTTAATCTGTTAGTCTTCTACGTATCTACACATCAAATTCAGGAATGTAAACGCCTGCCCACTATCTGCGTCCTTGGATCCATCTGTGAAAAGCGGTAAAAAAAGCATAAGAACTTCTGCAAATGTAGTTGTCAACCAGTTTCCCTTTATCACTGACTTCTGATCAATCTTTCCTTTTCTCTACCAAGGTTAGATCAACAACAGGAGCTGGGAGTAACCATGGAGGAGCACTCACTATCCCCACAGAAGTGCCAACCTCCAACTCCCTCAAACCACTCTGATGAGCAAGCTTTCCAACCAAAACCACTACCTTGTCTACTAGTACACTGCTCAAAGAAATAAAGGGAACACTTAAACAACACAATGTAACTCCAAGTCAATCACACTTCTGTGAAGTCAAACTGTCCACTTAGGAAGCAACACTGATTGACAATAAATTTCACATGCTGTTGTGCAAATGGAATAGACAACAGGTGGAAATTATAGGCAATTAACTGGAAGGGCAATAGTAAAGGGCTGACATATATATATACTGTATGTTACAGGAGAAGGTCAATTTGGGAAATATATACGTTCCCTGTAACAAATTTGAAACAGGACAGGAGCCAGCATATATTACAAGTTAAATCAGTTGACAGACAGTGAGCTGGGTATGGGTCGTATCAGGACAACTTATCTGGGGAAACAAATAACACAAAATGATCCAAGATAGACTGAAAAGCATTTAAACATCTTCAAAATATCTTTACATTCCCCTTCAGAACATAGAAGGTATAGAACAGAATGTCTCACCTTATTGGTTGTCATGAGAGCGACACAATAACAGAGTGGTTCTGCAGGTGGTGACCACAGACCACTTCTCAGTTCCTATGCTTCCTGGCTGATGTTTTGGTCACTTTTGAATGCTGGCGGTGCTTTCACTCTAGTGGTAGCATGAGACAGAGTCTACAACCCACACAAGTGGCTCAGGTAGTGCAGCTCATCCAGGATGGCACATCAATGCGAGCAGTGGCAAGAAGGTTTGCTGTGTCTGTCAGCGTAGTGTCCAGAGCATGGAGGCGCTACCAGGAGACAGGCCAGTACATCAGGAGACGTGGAGGAGGCCGTAGGAGGGCAACAACCCAACAGCAGGACCGCTACCTCCGCCTTTGTACAAGGGGGAGCAGGAGGAGCACTGCCAGAGCCCTGCAAAATGACCTCCAGCAGGCCACAAATGTGCATGTGTCTGCTCAAACGGTCAGAAACAGACTCCATGAGGGCCCGACGTCCACAGGTGGGGGTTGTGCTTACAGCCCAACACCGTGCAGGACGTTTGGCATTTGCCAGAGAACACCAAGATTGGCAAATTCGCCACTGGCGCCCTGTGCTCTTCACAGATGAAAGCAGGTTTACACTGAGCACATGTGACAGACGTGACAGTCTGGAGACGCCGTGGAGAACGTTCTGCTGCCTGCAACATCCTCCAGCATGACCGGTTTGGCGGTGGGTCAGTCATGATGTGGGGTGACATTTCTTTGTGGGGCCGCACAGCCCTCCATGTGCTCGCCAGAGGTAGCCTGACTGCCATTAGGTACCGAGATGAGATCCTCAGACCCCTTGTGAGACCATATGCTGGTGCGGTTGGCCCTGGGTTCCTCCTAATGCAAAGACAATGCTAGACCTCATGTGGCTGGAGTGTGTCAGCAGTTCCTGCAAGAGGAAAGCATTGATGCTATGGACTGGCCCGCCCATTCCCCAGACCTGAATCCAATTGAGCACATCTGGGACATCATGTCTCGCTCCATCCACCAACGTCACGTTGCACCACAGACTGTCCAGGAGTTGGCGGATGCTTTAGTCCAGGTCTGGGAGGAGATCCCTCAGGAGACCATCCGCCACCTCATCAGGAGCATGCCCAGGCGTTGTAGGGAGGTCATACAGGCACGTGGAGGCCACACACACTACTGAGCATCATTTTGACTTGTTTTAAGGACATTACATCAAAGTTGGATCAGCCTGTAGTGTGGTTTTCCACTTTAATTTTGAGTGTGACTCCAAATCCAGACCTCCATGGGTTGATAAATTTGATTTCCATTGATCATTTTGTGTGATTTTGTTGTCAGCACATTCAACTATGTAAAGAAAACAGTATTTAATAAGAATATTTAATTCATTCAGATCTAGGATGTGTTATTTTAGTGTTCCCTTTATTTTTGTTGAGCAGTGTATATTCCCAACAGTCATCTAAAACAGTAGCAGTAGGATGCTCAACTTCACAGCCTTTCAACTTAACCCAATACGCTAATGACAATTTTGTACGCTGTATATCCAAAGGCATCTCACCTGCCTCCACTAGTAATGCACATACAGATGTTGATTTAAATGCACCAATACATATCCTTAAAGCTATACACTGAAATCTGTCCAGCTTCTGAAGCCAAATCTTCAGCGCTATTCCATAAACTATACACCTGTAATCAATTGTCGTCCTGATCAGAGCTCTATAAATATCCATCAATGGTTATCTGTCAGCACCCCCATTACCAGAGACTGAGCACATAAGATTCACCACCTTCTTACACTTTGTTTCAACATTTATGACATGATCTTTCCATTTATATCGCTCATGAACCATAGACCCAAATATTTGTACTTAGAAACCCTCCACATGTTTCTATATGGACAGCCTAACTGTATATTATCAGCAACTTTATTCTTTGAGAAGAACTTACAACAAGACTTCCCCACCGACAATTTAAAACCCAAGTCAATCGACCATCTTTCAACATCGACTGTAACTTGTTGAATAGATTTGATCACGGGAGACATTCCTTCCCCTCTTCCAAATAGATCCATCGTCGGTATATAGGGAAACCCCAATACCCCTACCTACATTCAAAAACACATTGTTAATCAAAATGTTGAACAAAATAGGACTGATAGCACTGCCTTGAGGAATACCATTGACAACTCCATAGGCATCAAATAAAATGTATCCAATTTTAACTCGAAAGAGCGATTAAATAAGAAGGCCGTAACCCAGTTATATAATCTCCCACCAATACCAAGTCTTCCATCTTAATCAGTAGGCCTTCTCTCCACATAGTGTCATAATGCCTTTTCAATGTAAAAAAAAAAAGAAGACAGCAATTACTTCTTTCATGACCAGTTTTTTCAACTTCATTGTTCACCTTTACTAATGCATTCAAAGTAGACCTACCTTTACGGAATCCACTTTGACATTGACTCAATAAACCTCTATGTTCCTGGAAATATGACTATCATCTTTTCCATCAGTTTACACAGGTTAGAGGTCAGTGCTATTGGTCTATAACTATCAGCACATGAAAGGTCCTTACCAGGCATGTTTCCAACCAGAAGGTATAACCCCCTCACTCCAAATCTTATTAAATAATCCCAGGAGAACATGTATGACCTTATCAGGTATGCTTAAACATTACATAGCACAACTGATCATGACCTGGGGCTGTATATCCACAGCCTGTTAAGGCTGAACGCATCTCATGTACGGTAAAAACAGCATCCAAAGAAGATTCAACAGTATCTCTTTTCTTATACACATTAACATGACCTTTTAAAATCTCACACCTGCATTACTTATATACTTCATCCAAAGTAACCCCACTATGTACCCTAGCAAATGTGTTCCCCAACAAGTCAGCTTTTTCTTTATCAGTTAGACTTTTTTTGATCCACAACCAAAACTGGAATTCGAGAAGAGTTGCTTCTTCCAGTTATCTTATTCAACATAGATCATACAGTCGACAGCTCAGTACCCCTGCCTATTGTAGAGCAGAACTGTCTCCATCCATTTCTCTTGACAGACTTAATGACCCTACGTACTAAGGATCTCTTCCTTTGGAAATCAACTAGATTCTCAGGAGTCATATTCCTACGCAACACTCTGTAAGTCCTATTTTTTTCTTGAATTGTCGCAGTGCACTCTTCAGTCCACCAAGGAACCACCTTCATTTTCTCACCCACTTCACTCATTGGTACATATAGATTCACAGCACTCAATATCTGAGGTCACAGAGGGAGCACATACATCAACCAGCCTCTAAAGACAACTGTCCAATAGACTTTAAACAATGATCTCCAAACTTTTCCCAGTCTGCTTCTTGAAAGCCCCATCTTCTGAATGGTACCCTATCTGGAATAGTAACATCAAAGTTTATGGTACACCAAATCTGGAAATGATCACGTCTAACAGTAAAATCATTCATTACATTACATTCACACATAGATGCAATAGAGTTAGAAGCTGTTATGAGGTCCAGGCAAGATGTAACCCCTCTAACAACATCAACTCTTGTACGACATCCATTGTTAAGACATACTAATGCTGTGGTTTCTATCATATCTTCCACAATGTACCATTACGCTGCATCGGCAAGATAGAACAGCTGCCTCCGGTAAGACAAGGTGTGGCAGTCTGTGTATATTTGTAAACAACAGCTGGAGCACGAAATCTTATTTTAAAGGAAGTCTCAAGGTTTTGCTCGCCTGAGGTAGAGTATCTCATGATAAGCTGTAGACCACACTATTTATCAAGTTTTAATGTATATTTTTCGTAGCTGTCTATTTACCACCACAAACCGATGCTGGCACTAAATTGAACCTTTATTTAACTAGGCAAGCCAGTTAAGAACAAATTCTTATTTACAATGATGACCTACCCCGGTGAAACCCAGCGTCATGCTGGTCCAATTATGCGTCACCCTATGGGACTCCCAATCACAGCCGGATGTGTATAAGGCCATAAACAGGAAAACGCTCATCCAGAGGCAGTGCTCATAGTGGTTGGGGACTTTAATGCAGGGAAACTAGTGGGCTAGTGAATGGCGGCTGCCATGGCCACTTCGAAAGGGGTATCCACTGGTCGAACTCTCACTCCGTCTAGAGTGCCTCGACGATTTCCCATTAGTTAAGGGGTGAGCGGAGCCTGCCTCAGGAAGCTGGTCGACCTGTGCGGTGGGTGTTACCTCCTCCATAGGTTCTTCCTGTAGACCACTTTCCCGTCCCAAAGCAGTTTCCGGTCCCTGGCTCGGAGGGGATGGTTGAAACGTACAGTTGATCCATCACCACTTTGAGCTCTGGTGGGCTTGCCCTTTGATGTGGGAAACTCGACCACATAATCCTTAAGATAACCAGGTGCTTGTCTGGTTCTTCTGGTGGTTGAGGATGAAACCAGGTGCTTGTCTGGTTCTTCTGGTGGTTGAGGATGAAACCACGTGCTTGTCTGGTTCTTCTGGTGGTTGAGGATGAAGCCTTCCTTGTTGCTTTAGGCTTTGCTCCTGGATCTTTTATTTGTTCCAAGACTTTTCCCTCAGCTGCTTTCTTCCTCTCTCCTTCCTTCCAGTGGAGACAATTCTTCCTTCTCAATTTCCTTTTCACCTGTCTTTGGTTCTGTCATGATCCTGCTCAAAGGACCATTGAAAGATTAGTGGAATCTGTGTGGGGAGGAATGGATGAGACTGAGGCAGGAATTCCTTTAACCATAAAGTGGTATATTTACTGGGTAGTCTGTGCTGCATAACAAAGTTAACAGAATAACATGTATCCAATCAAATTGATAACATGTATACAATCAAATTCATAATCACAAAGATCAAATCATAACAATCATTCATTATTAACATAATTAGGGAATTCAACAAACCAGTTCATTAAGAAGTCAATAGGAATCATCCTTGAGTCATTTATGCACGTAACTATTTATCATAATCATGAGAAGAATAATACAAACAGTGATCGGTTATTCAATCTATAATCCCCATTAGTTTCGTATCAGAATCGATCAGTTCAGCAAACGATGACGTTTCATATTTCACCCTTTCAAGTGTCTTCAGATGTACATGTAATTTCATTACATATTAACCATATATCGATGGCATAATTAGCCTGTGATGATCCGTATGGCCTTGATCATTGACCATTCACATTACACAATAGGTTTGAAGTGTGCGCTCCAAGCCGCTCTCCGCAGTAATAACTATAAACAATAACTGAAGGCCCACTCTCCCGATCGCAACAGATATTTCAGATGAAAGGTAACAGATTTGGTGGACTTACGTGGATTCATGGACACACAGAACTTCTGAATTAGACGGAGTTAAGGAAGAGAAAGCAGCGAGATCGGGCGATGGAGACTTCCCCCTTTTATGGAGTTGAGATCTGTCGGACATTTCCACCTGACCTAATTAAAGCGCCCCTGGCCAAGCTGAGTAAGTGGCCATCTACAGTATTTCAGATTGTAACTTTAAACCACATTTCTTTCTAATACACAACTAATTTTCACTTGCCACAGTTCATGTGCAGCAGAATTCCATGAAAAAGGAAATCATTATTTGGAGATAATCATTTACAGAATAAACAAATCAGGAACAAGCACCTTGATTGGTTAAAAAGAATAGCGTTTACCCTCAGTGTTTTAAATATATTTTTGTATCTCTTCTTAAATCCACCCTCCTCTCAGTAATCCATCTTCAGGGAGAAGTGACACCATAAGAACAAGACCGTTGATGTTCTCCATGGTTGTGTTGACGGTGAGAGGCCTGAGGGGCGGGTCATCAGTCACGGACTTCCTCACTCCAACTGGCAGAGATGTTCTCATTAAGAAAGAGCACACAGTAGAGTAGGAGGTAGATAGATACAGTAGCTGTTCCCTCTGAGATAGTCTACATTACCGTCAGCAACTGCAGAACGACTGATCAGACCTACAAACCACCTTTCTTCCTAAATTACTACTCATTATGATTAGATCGGTCAGTCTGCAGCCGCCGGCAGCAACGTAGTTGGCCTCAAACATGCACTATGTGAAGTGATCTAGCCTTCCGTTGATGGTCTTGCAGCCCTTGATGGAGAAGATCTTCTCGCTCGTGGGGAAATAGACCATTTCTCTGGCCATCTTGTCGACCACATCCTGGTTGGGCTCCAGGCCCTTGGCAGACATCTCTGCCATGCCACACAGCAGCACGTGTCTGTACTCCAGAGGCAGGAAGGGGACAACGAAGTCAACTAGGTTCCTGTCCATCAGACTCGAGAGCCACAACCCACCTACACAGAGAAAGGGAGGGAGGGACACAGTCATGAGATGGGCAAGAAGAAGCTACCACCAATTGCTTACACTATCCTCTCAGATGTACAAGTGCCTAGGGGGTAAGGATAGTCATAAGATGGGCAGGGGCAAGAAAGGCAGATGGACAGAATATAGATATCACAGGTAATCTTTGTATTGAAGGTCTGAAAAGACTCCAATAACATCCCAGGTCTTCTAACCCCAGGCTTAGTAACATAAAGGAGAGAATCCTGACGTTAGAGAAACAAGTGCATGATTTGTTAAATATAAAAAATAGTTACCAAAGTGCCTAAGTTAGGCTTCAGCCCTAAAGAAGAACAGCAAAGAGGTGGCTTACTCTTCTTGTTGTTGTTGAACAAGGACAGGGAGAGAGCTGGTTCTAAGTCATGCAACTTTATTTCCTCTCGGTCTCGACCTGCTTTCCAGAAGTCCAGGGCCACCTGTGTTATGTGCTGTACTCCATCGTTGCTATGGAGATGAGCAAAACAAACTAGTAGATATTAAAGTTCCACTATGCAGAAATTTCCTGGTTGCTAAAACTAATAGTTCGCCCAATTTCAGTTTATGTGACAAAATAAGCTGGTAGAGAATCACTGTACAATCTAAACCGCTGTGAAATATATTTTCTACAACTAATAATATTGTTGTTTCAGCTGTTTGAAGCTGGTGTAAAAAAACGAGTAAAAGTAAAAAGACAAAAACAAAACTTAAGAATGGGAAGCATAGAAATTGAGCACATAACAGATCTACTCCTTCTTAGACTTGCTTTCAAGTAGAATGATATATCTATTACTCACATTTCTATACGAGTTTGGTCAGGTCGCCCATAAAGGTTGCGTATTGCCACTTTAAGCTGGGTTCAACTTTCTTTTTTCTTCCTCACTGGTCTGGACATGGGGTAGTTTCTAAATGCATTAGGTTCATGTGTGGTGATTTTATTTGCAAAATAAAAAATCTGAAGTAACTGAACTTTAGATTTGGGAGGCCGTTGTACTCGTTGTAGTAACCATGGTTTTACTTAGCTAAAAGTCAGCTGTCAATCAGATGACTTTTAGCTAAGTAAAACCATGGTTACTACAACGAGTCGTTAAGTTGTGGGAAAGATAGGATGATGGATGACTAATATATTTGACTGTAAATCCCCCCCCCAAAAAAATATAAGATTCAAAAAACAACACATGAATTCTTATCACACACTGCTGGTCTGTCTGGCCTACCTGAGGAAGATGAAGATGGCTTGGCGGTACGAGACCCCATTCAGATTGTCGTAGTAACCCAGGTAGGGCTTTATACAGTCGATCAGGCCAGGGATCATCATGTCCATCCCGTCAAAGATGAACATGGAACGTGGGCAGTTGGTGACGTTGCCTTTGATCCACTGCTGCAGCTGAGACTGAGGGATGGTCACAGCAGTAAAAACACAGACTTATCTACAGCAGTGAAGATAGCTTACGGCATAGGCGCAAAAAGATTAAGAGTAAGATTTGAATATCACTGATAATGAACATGCATAAGAATGATAATTTTTTTTACAGCCTAATTCTCCATTGAGAATTTCCCTGCCACGGTTACTGGGGATTACAATACAACAAAATACTTGTTTTACCTTGTAGTTCTCAATCTGACTCGGATGAGGAAAGTGCACTGCAGACACAAAATGATGGACGAAACTGCTGGCCATGCCCTTCTTGTAGATGTTTTCAGCTATCAACTGGCTGACGAAGTTCTTCCCTGTGCCAGTCCAGCCATGTAGAGAGAGCACCAGGGGCTTTTTAGGGTTTTTATCGTTCATGAAACCCGTTACAGCTTTCTGGATGACTCTGGAAGCAACATGTTGACCAATCAGCTTCTGATCTAGGGCCACTTCCAAACCTGATGACAGGGCAGGAGTTGATTATTAAGTGTCAATGAACGGGATGTGCTACGAATACACCATTATTTCTATACAAATTATAGGTGGTTATCTTAACTTCTTCTGGCTGCAGGGGCAGTATTGAGTAGCTCTGATAAAAGGTGCCCATTTCAAACGGCCTCGTACTCAATTCTTGCTCGTACAATATGCATATTATTATTACTATTGGATAGAAAACACTCTCTAGTTTCTAAACCCGTTTGAATTATATCTGTGAGTAAAACAGAACTAATTTGGCAGCAAACTTCCTGACCAGGAAGTGGAAAGTCTGAAAACTATGCTTTGTTCTAGGGCCTGCCTATAAATGGGCATGATATGTATTAGTATACATGCACGTCATACACCTTCCACTAGATGTCAAGAGGCAGTGAGAGAAGAAATGGAGTGTTTATCTTGGTCTGAGGTGGAATAAAACCTCTTGGCATGACGTGTCACCCATTTCCTGTTTTCTGGAGCGCGCTAGGAGAGACCTGGGATTGCCTTCTGAAAAGCTGTCGTTAAAGACGACTAATATCTCCGGCTTTGATTTTATTTGATAAATGTGACAATATCATCGTAAAGTATGTTTTTTCAATATAGTTTTATTAGATTATTGAAATTTATTCGGGACGTTAGGCGTGTTGCGTTGTGTGTCTTTGTTCAGGAAGGAGAGCTTCGCGCCACTTTGCTAGCTTTCCGTGGTAATTGACTGGAGAAGAGGACGTTCTAAATCCAAACAACGATGGTTCTGGACAAAGGACCCCTTGTACAACATTCTGATGGAAGATCATCAAAAGTAGGACCCATTTTATGATGCTATTTCATATATCTGTCGAACATGTTGTACTAGTAGTTTGCGCCCAGATTTTGGGCACTCTCTCGCTATAACTAAGCTGGATGTCGTAATGAAGTTATTTTTAGAATTCTAACACGGCGATTGCATTAACAACTAGTGTATCTATCATTTCCTATACAACATGTATTTTTGAGTCATGTTTATGAATAGTTATTTGGTCAGAATAGGTGCGTTTTAGAAAAATATCCGCACATTCTGGGAAAAAGATGCTACGTTAGCACAATGTATAACCACTGATTTCAGCTCTAAATATGCACATTTTCGAACAAAACATAAGTGTATGTATAACCTGATGTTCTAGGACTGTCATCTGATGAAGCTTATCAAGGTTAGTCAAAAATTATATATCTTTTGCTGGTTTGTTACGATCGCTAACTTTTGCCTTGAATCAATGCTGTTGTGTGTTTGGCTATTGTAGTAAGCTAATATAACGCTATATTGTGTTTTCGCTGTAAAACACTTTTAAAAAATCGGAAATATTGGCTGTATTCACAAGATCTTTGTCTTTAATTTGCTATACACCATGTATTTTTCAGAAATGTTTTATGATGAGTATTTAGGTATTTGACGTTGGTGTCTATAATTACTCTGGCTGCTTCGGTGCTTTTTGTGACAGTAGCTGTGATGGTAGCTGCAATGTAAAACTGATTTATACCTGAAATATGCACATTTTTCGAACAAAACAGACTTATTGAATAACATGTTATAAGACTGTCATCTGAACAATTTCTGAGAAGATAAAATGTGATTTTAGCCTTCCTAATTAGATCATTATTTTTCAAATATACTTTGCCAAGTCAGTAACCACGCCCACGTGGGCACAGACATTATGCCAAAACGATGGAATGCCCTTTTTGACAGAGTGCTTATAAAGTACTCCTAACTAAATTTACATTAGACCAAGCAGCCGGACAGTGTACACCGGACATCACGTAATGGTTAAAACTACAAGACCAGTATACGAAGGTGAAGACGGGACTACACATTCACAGTCTGCAGCTGTACAGTTGAAGTCGGAAGTTTACATACACTTAGGTTGGAGTCATTAAAACTAGTTTTTCAACCACTTCACACATTTCTTGTTAACAAACTATAGTTTTGGCAAGTCGGTTAGGACTTTACTTTGTGCATGACAAGTAATTTTTCCAACAATTGTTTACAGATTATTTCACTATATCACAATTCCAGGGGGTCAGAAGTTTACATACAGTGAGTTAATTCACTAAACAGCTTGGAAAATTCCAGAAAATTAGGTAATGGCTTTAGAAGCTTCTGATAGGCTAATTGACATAATTTGAGTCAATTGGAGGAGTACCTGTGGATGTATTTCAAGGCCTACCTTCAAACTCATTGCCTCTTTGCTTGATATCATGGGAACATCAAAATAAATGAGCCAAGACTTTAGAAAGAAATTTGTAGATCTCCACAAGTCTGGTTCATCCTTGAGAGCAATTTCCAAATGGCTGAAGGTACCACGTTCATCTGTACAAACAATAGTACGCAAGTATAAACACCATGGGACCACACAGCCGTCATACTGCTCAGGAAGGAGACGCGTTCTGTCTCCTAGAGATGAACCTACTTTGGTACGAAAAGTGCAAATCAATTACAGAAAAGGAACTTCTGAAGATGCAGGAGGAAACAGGTACCAACGTATCTTTATCCACAGTAAAACGAGTCCTATATCAACATAACCTGAAAGGCCGCTCAGCAATTTGCAACTGCACATGGGGACAAAGATTGTACCTTTCGGAGAGATGTCCTCTGGTCTGATGAAACAAAAATAGAACTGTTTGGCCATAATAACCATCTTCATGTTTGGAGGAAAAGGGGGGAACCTTCCGTGAAGCACGGGGGTGGCAGCATCATGTTGTGGGGGTGCTTTGCTGCAGGAGGGACTGGTGCACTTCACAAAATAGATGGCATCATGAGGCAACATCTCGAGACATCAGTCAGGAAGTTAAAGCTTGGTTGCAAATGGGTCTTCCAAATGGACAATGACCCCAAGCATACTTCAAGAGTTGTGGCAACATGGCTTAAGAACAACAAAGTCAAGGTATTGAAGTGGCCATCACAAAGCCCTGACCTCAATCCTATAGAAAATTTGTGGGCAGAACTGAAAAAGCATGTGTGAGGAAGGAGGCCTACAAACCTGATTCAGTTACACCAGCTCTGTCAGGAGGAATGGGCCAAAATTCACCCAACTTATTGTGGGAAGCTTGTGGAAGGCTACCCGAAACATTTGACCCAAGTTAAACAATTTAAAGGCAATGCTTCCAAATACTAATTGAGTGTATATAAACTTCTGACCCACTGGGAGTGTGATGAAAGAAATAAAAGCTGAAATAAATCACTCTACTATTATTCTGACATTTCACATTCTTAAAATAAAGTGGTGATCCTAACTGACCTAAGACAGGGAATTTTTATTAGGATTAAATGTCAGGAATTGTGAAATTTGTGAAGTTTAAATGTATTTGGCTAAGGTGTATGTAAACTTCCGACTTCAACTGTATATGTAAAATAGTCTAGGAAACTCAATCGTAGACGAGAACACCTCGTGGTACACATCTGTAGTATACATTCTAACAAACACATCCAGAACAAAAGCCTACTACAACTACAAAGGACATGGCGAACTCTGGTGGACAACCAGAGACTTACACGACCAGAGTCTTACATCACTTGAAAACCTCCCACAGAACATCCGAGTTCTAGAGAGTGATGACAGAGAAAGACATAGGCGTAAATATATACATTGCAATTCTTGTCGAATGAGCGGTCATTCATGTGCAAAGTATTCATATTCCCATGAGCATAGCTTACAAACGTCACGATAGTTGAATTCCTTTGTCTCTCCCTTTCCCTCTCTTTTGAATCCGCCATATTGTGTAACAAGCCGTCATATCAGTTTTGTCCACTAGGAACCTATCATTGCATTGTGTTAGTAACCAATAACTATGCTGTGTTTGTGCGTGTTTATGAATTTCTGTGTGATTCTTTAGTTAATAAATAAATAATTAAGCCAATTTGTATATCGCTGATTCATCATTTATGTTAGGGTTCGTGCAGATTTGAAGTCAACTACGTTCAAAGTGAGACTGAGGTAAAATTATAATTAATGATTGATTGATGACTAATATGATATCTAAATTCTGATATTCTTGAGTTAATTCGAGAAACGGTAACTCATTAAACAAACTTTTCCTGTGGTGCCCCAGGTTACTAATGAGTTAATTGTTGCATGATTAATAGTCAAGTAATAATTAAACGTTAGGTAATCGATTTGATTAAACAGCATGTTCACAATGATAGTCACGACACGTGATAACGTGAAAATCTGAGGCCCGCATCCAACCCTAACCCTCTAATATAGAAACTGCGCTGTAGGCTACAGTCAGATGGTGGAACGATTTGTCAGGGGGTGCAGGATATTTTTTTTGCCTGATTTAGATAGCTATAGCTGTGTTCGAATACCCATACTAACATACTGTATACTACAATGAGTATATACACTACATACTATTAGTTCATTTTAGTATACTGCAAACGAACGGCATACTTTCATTTGAGTGTACTAGCTCTTTGCTTGTCTACCGGAAGTTGTTGTTGCTATGCAACCTCTTGCTAGCTAGTTGGCATAAATTACTAGTTAGACATTTTACGACTTCGGGTGTGTTCAATTCAATTTGGAGTTCCAGAGTGTTGTCAGCTTGTCCGTTTGTAAATTCTGACCGTTTCTCTCAGAGCGCACACTGGACGTTCGGGCCGAAGAGTAGGGTTGATTTGAGTGTTCTGGCCTTACAACGGCAGTCAAGCACCCAAGCTAACGTTGGCTAGCTTGCTAGCTACTTCCAGACACAAATGAGACCACTCGAACCATTTTACTCACCCTAGCAGAGCTGGTTAGGTAGTTTTCATGTTATCCATTGGTGACTAACTGTGCTGCTGGAAACAATTTATTTACACTTTTTTGCCAACGTTTACTGACACCGGCCATATTCAACGGATGTTGAGCGCCCATAAATTCATTATTCTGTGCTCCCGTACACTCAGACGAGAGTGCTCTAAAATCGGAGTAGATAGCTAGAGCGAATTCACGAAGGCACCCGAATGTCCATTGAGAAGGCACAACGACTATACCATTTAGCTAAGAAAGACGGGAACAATCAAGTGAATAAACGTCGGGTAGTTAGTTAGATAGCCTGTAGTTAAAATATTGGCAAGTTTGATGTATAAGTAGCCAACTAATGTTAGGTAGCTAGCTAACATACCAGTACAAACTGATGTAATGATATGCTATGTGGTTTGTAAGGACAGCGTAGCTAACAAATTGTCAGCCAACATAACATGTAAGGTAACTTATTTGAAAAGTCATTACTTTATTACATTGTTCAACATTTTCTTAACATTTGTCATAATTAGTTACTTCTCTAGGGTATGTGAAACGGTGCGTCCCACCTCGTCAACAGCTAGTGAAACTGCAGGGCGCCAAATTCAAAACAGAAATCCCATCATTTAAATTCCTCAAACATACAAGTATTTTACACCATTTTAAAGATACACTTGTTGTAAATCCAGCCAAAGTGTCCGATTTCAAAAAGGTTTTACGACGAAAGCACCCCAAACGATTATGTTAGGTATGAGCCAAGTCACAGAAAAAGACAGCCATTTTTCCAGCCAAAGAGAGCAGTAACAAAAAGCATTCAGAGAGAAAATGAATCACTAACCTTTGATGATCTTCATCAGATGACACTCATAGGACTTCATGTTACACAATACATGTATGTTTTGTTCGGTAAAGTTCATATTTATATCCAAAAATCTGAGTTTAGGCGGGACGCTACTGTCTCACTTGGCAAAAAGCCTGAGAAAATGCAGAGCGCCAAATTAAAATGAATTACTATGAAAATGACTATAAAATCAAACTTTCATTAAATCACACATGAAAGATACCAAATTAAAGCTACACTGGTTGTGAATCCAGCCAACATGTCAGAATTCAAATAGGCTTTTCGGCGAAAGCATACGATGCTCTTATCTGAGGATAGCACCATAGTAAACAAAGAGAGATAAGCATATTCAACCCTGCAGGCGCGACACAAAACACAGAAATAAAAATATAATTCATGCCTTACCTTTGACGAGCTTCTGTTGTTGGCACTCCAATATGTCCCATAAACAATCACAAATGGTCCTTTTGTTCGATTAATTCCGTCGATATATATCCAAAATGTCCATTTATTTGGCGCGTTTGATCCAGAAAAACACAGGTTCCAACTTGCTCAAACGTGACGACAAAATATCTCAAAGGTTACCTGTAAACTTTGCCAAATAATTTCAAACTACTTTTGTAATACAACTTTAGGTATTTTTTAACGTTAACCTCTTGAAGCTAGGGGGCAGTATTTTTATGTTTGGAAAAATAAAGTTCCCAAAGTAAACGGCCTATTTCATAGGCCCAGATGCTAGAATATGCATATACTTGACAGATTAGAATAGAAAAAACTCTAACGTTTTCAAAACTGTCAAAATATTGTCTATGAGTATAACAGAACTGATTTTGCAGGCGAAAACCTGAGGAAATCCAACCAGGAAGTGCCTTTTATTTGGAAAAATCCCTGTTCCATTGCCTGCCTTTCCTCCATTTAAAGGGATATCAACCAGATTCCTTTTCCCAGTTTCAAGCTTTTATTCTGAAAAATGAGCGAGATTTATCAAATCGAAATGGCCCTAGCCCTCACCCTCCGATCCAACAGGTCCCAGACGTGCAATGGGATTGAGATCCGGGCTCTTCGCTGGCCATGGCAGAACACTGACATTCCTGTCTTACAGGAAATCACGCACAGAATGAGAAGTATGGCTGGTGGTATTGTCATGTTAGGGTGGCAATGTCATGCTGGAGTGGTCATGTCAGGATGAGCCTGCAGGAAGGGTACCACATGAGGGAGGACAATGTCTTCCCTGTAACGCACAGCGTTGAGATTGCCTGCAATGACAACAAGCTCAGTCCGATGATGCTGTAACACACCGCCCCAGACCATGACGGACCCTCCACCTCCAAACTGATCCCGCTCCAGAGTATAGGCCTCGGTGTAACGCTCATTCCTTCGACGATAAACGCGAATCCGACCATCACCCCTGGTGAGACAAAACCACGACTCGTCAGAGAAGAGCACTTTTTGCCAGTCCTGTCTGGTCCAGCAACGGTGGGTTTGTTGTGCCTATAGGCAACGTTGTTGCCGGTGATGTCTGGTGAGGACCTGCCTTACAACAGGCCTACAAGCCC
The DNA here is from genome assembly GCF_045679555.1 of Salvelinus alpinus. Lineage (NCBI taxonomy): Eukaryota > Metazoa > Chordata > Actinopteri > Salmoniformes > Salmonidae > Salvelinus > Salvelinus alpinus. Next base: position 6,730,099 of record NC_092109.1, read on the forward strand.
TCAGTCCAGCTTATTGCGGACAGTCTGAGCACTGATGGAGGGATTGTGTGTTCTGTACCTGTCCCGCAGGTGTGATGTTTTGATCTACCGATCCGGTGCAGATGTTGTTACACATGGTCTGCTACTGCGAGGACGATCAGCTGTCCGTTCGGTCTCCCTGTAGCGCTGTCTTAGGCGTCTCGCAGTACCGACATTGCAATTTATTGCCCTGGCCACATGTGCAGTCCTCATGCCTCCTTGCAGCATGCCTAAGGCACGTTCACGCAGATGCGCAAGGACCCTGGCATCTTTCTCTTGGTGTTTTTCAGAGTCAGTAGAAAGGCCTCTTTAGTGTCCTAAGTCTTCATAACTGTGACCTTAATTGCCTACTGTCTGTAAGCTGTTAGTGTCTTAACGACCGTTCCACAGGTGCATGTTCATTAATTGTTTATGGTTCATTGAACAAGCATGGGAAACAGTGTTAAAACCCTTTACAATGAAGATCTGTGAAGTTATAGTGGCGGCAGGTAGCCTAGTGGTTAGAGCGTTGGACTAGTAACCGAAAGGTTGCAAGATCGAATCCCCGAGCTGACAAGGTAAAAATCGTTCTGCCCCTGAACAAGGCAGTTAACCCACTGTTCCTAGGCCGTCATTGAAAATAAGAATTTGTTCTTAACTGACTTGCCTAGTTAAATAAAAGGTAAAATACATTTGGATTTTTACAAATTATCTTTCAAATACACGGTCCTGAAAAAGGGACGTTTCTTTTTTTGCTGAGTTTACATTACATTAGTAGCCTACATTTACTGTTAATTCCCTTAACTTCTAATCTGCAATGTTTGGTTATGGTAATTTCTGTTAATGCATTCAATATATTTTTATTAAAGTAATTTACCATTAGTTCTCATTGTCGGAGTGGACATCTGTTTTGCAGAACTCACAACCTATGCTACACTTGTGAGAAACAAGTTTGATTTATTTCATTACATTTACATGAATTTATTCATTGTCTCGTTTTAAACGCCCCCGTCAATGTTGAGTAAGGACGAGCACCTGATTACACATATAGAAGTAGGACTAGTCTACCTGGCCTGCACGCAAATGTAGGGCTATAAATTTGCCCATTTGGGGATGTCTGATAGTTAAGACATCAGAAATACTCACACCCACTAATGAGCTGTGGAGCTTCTCAAAGTAATTTTTTCTTCACCTCAAAACAGCAAGTAAACAAAGTCTGCTTTTACAATCAATTGTGAATGACAATAGGTTCTCAAAGTATTTGAACAATATTTCCAGCTCTTTCCCTTTCGATAACCACTCGGAGTTTGGAGTGTGACTGTTTGAGGTTGTGGACAGGTGTCTTTTATACTGATAAGTTCAAACAGGTGCCATTAATACAGGTAACGAGTGGAGGACAGAGGAGCCTCTTAAAGAAGAAGTTACAGGTCTGTGAGAGCCAGAAATCTTGCTTGTTTGTAGGTGACCAAATACTTATTTTCCACCATAATTTGCAAATAAATTCATTAAAAATCCTACAATGTGATTTTCTGGATATTTTTTTCTCATTTTGTCTGTCATAGTTGAAGTGTACCTATGATGAAAATTACAAGCCTCTCTCATCTTTTTAAGTGGGAGAACTTGCACAATTGGTGGCTGACTAAATACTTTTTAGCCCCACTGTATGTGTTGGCTTTATGTAGGTTATTATTACATAATTGGCAAATGGCAATAAAAGTTACTTTTATATTTGTATAATTTTCATTTAGATAGAATGTAGATTAACCACAGACTGATTTAGAGATAAATACTATTATAAATTAAATGAACCCGTTCCACAAAATTGCATATGAAAATCCTAACTGGCACGGAAATTGATAGAAATGGTAAGATTATTGGCACTCCAAATGGAGAAGATTGCCGACCGCTGGTGTAGCCTATTACCGGCAACTTCAGGAGCATAACAGCAGAATCTGTGAAGGCCAGTAGGAGAAGGCGGGTCGGGAACAGTTTTTTTTTCTTCTGGTTAAGCTATGTTGTTCTCCGGGCTCCCTTCGAGTAAATGGTGTGTCTTCTTTTGTTTAACCTGTTTTGGAGACTGGTTTTTGTTCGGAATTTCAGATGACTGACGTGCTCAAAGTAAACTGCCTGTTACTCAGGCCCAGAAGCTAGGATATGCATATACTTGATAGCATTGGATACACTCTGAAGTTTCTAAAACTGTTAAAATAATGTCTGTGAGCATAACAGAACTGATATGGCAGGCGAAAACCAAAGGAAAATCCATACAGATTTTTTTTTAGGTCACAGGTTATTTCAATGGTTGCCTATTAGATATACAAATAGATAGGACCCAGATACAGCTCAGCATTTAACACCATAGTACCCTCCAAACTCGTCATCAAGCTCGAGACCCTGGGTCTCGACCCCGCCCTGTGCAACTGGGTCCTGGACTTCCTGACGGGCCGCCCCCAGGTGGTGAGGGTAGGTAACAACATCTCCACCCCGCTGATCCTCAACACTGGGGCCCCACAAGGGTGCGTTCTGAGCCCTCTCCTGTACTCCCTGTTCACCCACGACTGCGTGGCCATGCACGCCTCCAACTCAATCATCAAGTTTGCGGATGACACTACAGTGGTAGGCTTGATTACCAACAACGACGAGACGGCCTACAGGGAGGAGGTGAGGGCCCTCGGAGTGTGGTGTCAGGAAAATAACCTCACACTCAACGTCAACAAAACAAAGGAGATGATTGTGGACTTCAGGAAACAGCAGAGGGAGCACCCCCCTATCCACATCGACGGGTCAGTAGTGGAGAAGGTGGAAAGTTTTAAGTTCCTCGGTGTACACATCACGGACAAACTGAATTGGTCCACCCACACAGACAGCGTCGTGAAGAAGGCGCAGCAGCGCCTCTTCAACCTCAGGAGGCTGAAGAAATTCGGCTTGTCACCAAAAGCACTCACAAACTTCTACAGATGCACAATCGAGAGCATCCTGTCGGGCTGTATCACCGCCTGGTACGGCAACTGCTCCGCCCACAACCGTAAGGCTCTCCAGAGGGTAGTGAGGTCTGCAGAACGCATCACCGGGGGCAAACTACCTGCCCTCCAGGACACCTACACCACCCGATGTCACAGGAAGGCCATAAAGATCATCAAGGACAACAACCACCCAAGCCACTGCCTGTTCACCCCGCTATCATCCAGAAGGCGAGGTCAGTACAGGTGCATCAAAGCAGGGACCGAGAGACTGAAAAACAGCTTCTATCTCAAGGCCATCAGACTGTTAAACAGCCACCACTAACATTTAGCGGCCGCTGCCAACATACTGACTCAACTCCAGCCACTTTAAAAATGGGAATTGATGGAAATTATGTAAAAATGTACCACTAGCCACTTTAAACAATGCCACTTAATATAATGTTTACATACCCTACATTACCCATCTCATATGTATATACTGTACTCTATATCATCTACTGCATCTTGCCATCTTTATGTAATACATGTACAACTAGCCACTTTAAACTATGCCACTTTATGTTTACATACCCTACATTACCCATCTCATATGTATATACCGTACTCTATACCATCTACTGCATCTTGCCTATGCCGTTCTGTACCACCACTCATTCATATATCTTTATGTACATATTCTTTATCCCTTTACACTTGTGTGTGTATAAGGTAGTAGTTGTGGAATTGTTAGGTTAGATTACTTGTTGGTTATTACTGCATTGTCGGAACTAGAAGCACAAGCATTTCGCTACACTCGCATTAACATCTGCTAACCATGTGTATGTGACTAATAAAATTTGATTTGATTTGATTGCAGTTCATATGGCTTCCACTAGATGTCAAAAGTCTTTAGAAAGGGTTTCAGGCCTGTTTTTTGAAAAAAGTAGTTTGAAGAACTCCAAGTAGTTTCTCATTAGAAAAGTGGTCTTATTGGGCCCGTCTGAAGTTTGCTAGAGAGCATTTGGATGATCCAGAAGAAGATTGGGCCCGTCTGAATTGGGCCCGTCTGAAATGAGGTGCGCGCACTTCGTTATTTATCTTCCCTATTCAACATACTGTTCTCCGTCTTAAATATTATTGTTTATTTAGATATTAGAGTACCTGAGGATTAATTAGAAACATCGTTTGGACGAACTTTACAGGTAACTTTTTGGATTCGTTTGTATGCATGTTGAAAGAGTGGATTACTGAGATCATTGGCGCCAACAAAACTGACTTTTTTGGATATAAAGGACTTTATCGAAACAAAACGACCATTCATTGTGTAGCTGGGACCCTTGGGATTGCAAACTGAGGAAGATGTTCAAAGGTAAGTGATTTATTTAATCGCTATTTGTGATTTTGTGACGCACGTGCTGGTTGAAAAAGTATGTTGGTGTGGGGCGCTGTCCTCAGATAATCGCATGGTATGCTTTCGCCGTAAAGCCTTTTTGAAATCTGACAACGCGGTTGGATTAACAAGAAGTTAAGCTTTTAATCAAACAGCGTGCTAAAAGCATCTGACTGGTTCAGTACATACAGTTGATTTTATTAAAACACATAGGGTGTGTCTATATATGGAAAAATACAAATTTTAAAATTTCAATTAATAGATTGCTCAAAAGAAAAGACTACTCTTGGTTTATTGGGGACAGTCCTAGTAGAAATGCAGTAAATGAGCTATAGATGCCCAAAACCATTCTGAGGGAGGACCCCCTCTATGGTTATGTCCCCCCCCCCACATCTAAAACCAAAGTTGCACCCCTGATGTAAAACTATAGGAGGCATAGATTCAGTTGTTCCTAACTCACTTCACTCGTGCTAAACTGGTAGGCTTGCGCTACTGTTGCAGACACATGCGCAGATCAAACACATCTTTGGGACGCCAATTAAGGTGTTTAGATGTCCTTATAATTCGGAAGATACTCAGAAAACGAGGTGTTAATTTAGATTTTACGACGATTAACATAAACATAGTATGGTGTTTACAAGACTATGGCATAATCTGCCTACTGACGTAATCAGTTTAATATCAAATTATTTCCGTGCATGTAAACGTTGCCTACTAGTTCTTATTGTCTACGCCGATCGATTTCTGCCCGTTCCAAAGCTTAGGTTTATGCACTAATGCCAGATAGCCTAAAATAAATGACAAACTTCTATGTAGCCTATAGATATGAACTACACAAGACTGCTACATTTATGGATTTAAGCTATCGTTTTCTCAAGCCGCCCGCCCAATATTTAATGGCCCTAAAGTCAACCCTCGCATTCTAAAGTAGGCATATTGGTGGAGCTCGATGAGCAATTACAAGATTAAACATTTTAAAGGACTGACTGTCTACATGATCAAATAGTCGAAGTAAACCACGTAACACATCAACCACTTAATATTTAGCTGTACACATACCTGTTGAATTAAAAGCAATCCATTTTGATTTGCAACTTTCATTATGTACATAATTGTACAATTTCCGCACCACTGCTGCCAAACCGACCACAAATGTGGTTGAGAATGGTTCAAACGCGTTCACAAAAACATTCGATATCAAAACATAAAATACGAAAAAGGTTTTGTATGTTGCTCTCATTTTCACTTCACATAAACATTTAGCTACCTAGTTTATAATTTAGGAGTGCAAAGACGTTAGAAAAAGTGCAAGACAGCTATTTCCTCCTACGTAATCACTATGCGACACCAACACAGCAAAAACGAATTTGTAGCAAAATTGTCGTCACCAGGTATAATCCTGCGTTCCCATCATAGTCGGAACTACGAAATTCGGAATATCCGATTGCTAACTTGTTAAATTATAGACGTGCAGCATTCAATTAAACAAATCGGGCATTTCCGAGTTCCGACTAACATATGAGCGCGACATAATAAACAGCTACAAATGGCAAAATCCCGCCTATTTACACAATTTATCTATGTAAAATCTGATTTTAAACAATACTAACCACACCGCAAACCCCATGACTAACCTTAAATGAAGACATTTTATCTATGAATTTTTACGATATAGCCCATTTTGACTTTGCTGGTTGTCACTCGTTACCCCACAGCCAGAAAAGGGATCACATTCAACATCGGCTACGTTCGAACATGGTTTGTCACCTGGATGTCATTCGGCATTTCAAATTTAAAACCGCAAATTATATTCAAAAAGCATTCAATGTTAAGGGCCTGAGGTGTTCCGACTGAGCCAGGGAGATGCAAGTAGCTAAGGAAGGACCACAATACCTTTACTTACTAAAAACAAGGATATGTTAAAAATAAATAAAGTTGCAACGCTTTTAATACATCTAGGAAATGTCCCCAAAAATAAACGTTACCACACCGATACTAAATGTTCAATGTACCTGCTCTGTTTTTAAGAGATCGTCTTTGGTATACAACATTCGTGAAAATAGTCAAACACATACCAACCGCTATGCTGGTACTGGATGGCATCAATCGTCGCAGTGACGTTCGACAGCAGAAAAAACAGTAGCATCTTTGGCAGTGTTTACTAGCTAGCTGTGTATATTTACCTAAACAAACTTGATTGCAGACTAGGGGCCTGTTGCACAAAACTAGGATAAGGGATTAAGCCAGGATATCTTGGTGATCCTGGCTCAATTGATCCGTAATCCGGTTGCACTAAAGATGGATAGGGGGCAGGAGGATATGTTATGGTATAAATTACCATGGAGATTTATTCTGTGGAGCTAGCCTGCTCCAGACCAGGCTAAATTCCAGGATCTATTTAATCTCATCCCTAATGTCAGTCAGCAGTCACCACAAATGGAAACCAATAGTTATTTCACTGCTCACTATACATTGTTATCACATATAACTAGACCCACTGTTATTATTTGAACGTTTGTGATCATTAATTTCAATGATTTTGGATAAAAAATGATTTTTAGATGATGTTGCTATCATTAGATAATTTACAGTTTCCCATAGACTATAAGGCTATATATAAAATGATAGAATATTAGGGCCACAGAGGGGAAAAAAACACAAGTCATAATATTGTAACCAGTTGTTTTAAAGGAGGACAGTTGTTAAAATGACAGATGTGGGGCATTTCGTGAAATTGTACTTCAGTATGGTTTCATAAACAAAGACATGCTGATGTGCCAGAATATTAAGTATCACATTGTCATAAGTATCAAAACTGTAAAAACAATATGTAGCTTTTCTGCAGAAAGAACCAGCCTCATAAATTTATGACTTTATCCTTTTTCTTCAGTGTGGCCCTAGTACTCTGTCATATAAACAAATACACATTCCATATGAATATAAAAACACAATGTGTAACATTATGTTCCTTTATTGAATAAGGACAAAACAAAGCAGGTAAACCATCAGCTCCTTTCGAAACTGAAGTCACAGTGACTCTACAAGATGGAAAGCACAGAATCCAAGCATATTATACAAAATGATACATACACATTCAAAGGTCTGTATATAACACACCCTGCATGTCTGCACACTAAAATAAATGCAGGACAAATCCATACACATCAACTGAACAGACAAATGAATGGATGCAGTAGCCTCCCTGCAGCCTTGTATTACACACAGTATACCGCACAAACATCATAAGAGGCCAAATTCGTCAAAAAACGAACCCAAAAAAAACCAAATTCCTCTGCCACCGCAGGACATATTTAACCAAAATTGAAAGCACACATACTAACTAAAATAATTCAACACATATTGGTCCCTCAGCAGCCGACCACTGTCGTCATCAGGGAAGATTGCCGGATTGTCCCAGTCCATGGCTGGTGGCACTCTGGGGGCCCTCTCCTTCCTCAGGCAGGCCACATTGTGGAGGACAGCACAAGCCACAGTAATATCACATGCCCTAACAGGGCTGACCCTTAATTTGTGAAGGCAGTGAAAGCGTGCCTTCAGGAGGCCAAAGGTCATTTCAACTCTGGCCCTGGTCCTGGCATGGGCATGGTTGTAGGCCTGCTGTGCTTCCTGGGGGTCTGTGAAAGGTGTCAGGAGAAAAGGCTGGCAGCCATACCCCCTGTCTCCCAGCAACACACCAGAGAATTCACCTGTCAACACAAAATCTCATCATTACTACCTCATAAACACAGTGATATTCTTGACACAGCCATGATGGTTATAAATAGGGGTTGTGTGGCTTACCTTGTGATAGGCACTGATAGATTTCAGAGGCCCGAAAGATTCTGGAGTCATGGACTGAGCCAGGCCATTTTGCCACAACATTGCTGATCACACAGTCAGCATTGCAGACCATCTGAAATCATAAGATGAGGAATATTACACCAATCAATGCACATCACTGGCAATGCAGAGTGTTCGTCAATGGACAATATCAAAAAGTTATGTTCACCTGAACATTAATGCTGTGAAAGGATTTCCTATTCACAAAATCGGCCTCATGGGCACCTGAGGGGGCTTTTATCCTTATGTGTGTGCAGTCCACTGCACCAATGACATTGGGGAAACCTGTCACACAAAGTAATGAGTATCCTACTATGTGTTAACAGTTGTCCTGTAATTTGTAGATCCTCTTACCTGCAATCCTATAGAACTCCTCTTTGATGTCACAGAGTCTTCTGTGGCCAGGGAAGGAGATGAAGACATCTGCTAATGCTTTGATAGCCAGACACACTCCTTATTGTGCGGCAAATTGTGGCCTTGTTCAGCTGTTCTGCATCCCCCACTGAGTACAGGAAGGCTCCACTAGCAAAAAAGCGCAAGGCCACACAAACCATTTGCTCCACACTCAGTGCATGGCTCCGTGCAGTGCGGTGCTTAATCCTGGGACCCAGTAGTCTGCATAGATACCTGATGCCATCTGCAGAAAACCTGTATCTTTCATATAGATGGTCATCAGGGAAGGCCAGTGGGTCCAACCGGTCCCTGAAGACCCTTTCTCGCCTGAAGGCTCTCCTCAGCACAAGTGCTTCTTCATCCACCACATCTCGCACGAATGGGCATGCCATTGTCAGAGCAGAAAGGAACACACAATTTTGGGCCTTCATATAGGCTAGTGGCCACACCTGGTGCTGGGGGGGTGGGCAAAAGAGGGCGATGCCTTATAACGATGACTTGGTTGTACTGATTGCTGGGAAAATTTAAAAAAAACTTAGAAAGATGCCACCGTCCTGTGTGCTCACAATAAGAGCTCATATGTCATGGCTCACTTGACTTTACGAGAATATACCTAATTTTTATTTTGAGCTGTGTCATCTTCTTGGAGCTGGGGGAGGAAAGAAAAATAATGATTAATACATTTGTGTTACAGTTAGCATACAGTGTACATTGAAGGCATATCTCACCTCCCTCTCAAGTTTTTTTATTTCAAGGTCCAGTTTCCTAATTGTCCTCTTTTTTATTTCGGACTCCAGTGCAAGATTTTCCATCTTTTTCTTCTTGTACTGAATGTCTATGTCTGCCAGTTCTATTTGGCGCCGGAGGTGGTTGCCATACAACTTTCTGATAGCTTGTGAGCTCTGTGAACACAATACAATTAGCGCAGCTGGAATTTGGCAGGATGTGGTGTCCTTTTATTAATACGCACTATGTTGCCAGGCTGGTTTTCCCACTGTATAGCATCTGGGTCCTGTAAAAGAAATTAGATTTTTGGATTTTGATGAGGACTCCTCACCATTGTAGAGTAAATAGTACTTTCACAGTCTTAACATGATACCTCATGCCTTCTGGAATCCAGAGAGATGGTCTCCTCCTCATCATCGTCTCCATCATGTGCTGTTGCTGCTGCACTGGGGCCTTCACCCTATCACATTTAATCGGATTCATATTGAAGCTAGTAGACAAGACATGCCAGGCCTACAGTATGCCTTTGATGGAGTACTCACTGGATCAGCATCGTCTGGTGCTTGTGCTGGTGGCTCTAACAGGAACACAGTGCTGCCAGACACTGCAAGGCAATAGGTAAACCAAAGTCAGACAGTCCAAATTGATTCAATATGAATGTGGTTGTATCCCATGTAGAGATGGAAGGACATACCTTGAATGAAGCGGGTGGCATCTTGGGAGGAACCTATGCTCGTCTCTTTCCCCCCAGGGATCCCCTCTAAGACGGGCCTGCCTTTATTTAGCTCCAAGGCCATGTCCTCTGCTGGGGTAAGGTCAGCCTTTGGTGACCCACCACCCGTGCCTTGTCTGTGGGTATTCTTTTTCACTGCTAAAACAGTACAGACAATGTGTGAGCAGGCACCTTCTGGGTACAATATATGCTTGTGCTTTGTTAAATATTAGTCAGGGACCATACCATTCTGCAGAATGTTCTTGTATTTGATTTTGACCTGCTGCCATGTCCGTTTTGGCCCGTTCATGTTTAATCTACACACACACACACACACACACACACACACACACACATTTAATGGAGTCACACTGCAAAAAATTACTTGGTATTTTTGTCTTGTTTTCAGTAAAAATTTCAAAAAATTTATCATAGCTTTATACAGTGTGATGGAGTTACTTTACACAATTTCACTCATATCTGCAGTGCATTTCAATTAAAAATTTAACCGTTTCATAATTACAGTACAACTGCATTTTTGGAGATGTGAATTAAATATTTGAATTGTAATTGTGATGTTTCAGCGGAGCGGTGAGTGTGTAATTGTGCACTACTTACGCATTCAGGCGGTCTGCAATACTTTGCCACGCTTTTTCTCTTTGCTTTATCACTGTGGCGGTGTTGCCTTTCTTCTTAATTATATCTTTTACCTCCTCGTATGCCTCCATGAGGATTTGTGCTTCCGACGGGGAAAAGTACGCGGCTCTAGTTGCCATGGTAAATCAGTTAATCTGTGATCTGTGGCGGGGTCTATTTGAGTGAGCCGTGAGCGCGCACCTATCCAGGATTGGTTTCACCTGGCTTAATGAATCCGTGTCTGCTCATCCTGGCTTGGTCTTTGTGCAACCAATTAAGCCTGGACGCACATGTTTTGGCTTCATTGAGCTCAGCTGAGTCATTTATCCCGGATGTCTTAATTCTACTTTTGTGCAACAGGCCCCAGGTTAAGTAAAATTAGATACAAAATGCTATCAAAGAGTATAGCCAAAACACCACCTGAGCGAGCCACAACTCTGGTTCGAGCTTCTTCTATGATATAATGGCGGTCCGTGCATGCCGCCACCTACTGTGCTGTAGTGTGTAGTCAATCACGATTTACAACATTTCTAAATACTCCCTCCTAAATCAGTACTTTTGAGTAAATACAAAAGAGCCCTACACATCTATCAAAATGACTGATCTTACATTTGCCCTCACCTCTACCCAGTGGAACATTAATATCAATTATATCTCTTTTCAAAGCTTTTTTGGCTAACTGGTCTACAATTACATTCCCTTCCACACCCGAATGTGCTGGGACCTTGCAGAATCTCACTAATACACCCATTCTCTCAATTCTCCTTAACATTAATATCTCCAATAGTAGGCCACTCCTATTAGATTTACCTGATGATAAACTATTCAACACAGACAGAGAATCTGAGCATACTGTAAGGACCTGACAGAGGCTTGAGTTTACGAATTGACGGTTTATTAACCCAACTTTACACAGGCTACTGTTTGGCCGTAGCCCACGCCAAATAAATGAAAGATAACCCACAAGCCAACCGTGACCTTCTCTTGTGAAGCCCAGACGTAAGAGAGAGAACAAAGGCTAAACCTGGTCTTAACTTCCAATGCTTTCCAATGGAAATAAGACTGGAAATATGACTATCATCTTTTCCATCAGTTTACAGAAGTTAGAGGTCAGTGCTATTGGTCTATAACTATCAGCACATGAAGGGTCCTTGCCAGGCTTTACAAAAGGTAATATTACTGCACGTTTCCAACCAGAAGGTATAACCCCCTCACTCCAAATTGTATTAAATAATCAAAGGAGAACATGTAGGACCTTATCAGGTAGATGCTTAAACATTACATAGCACAACTGACCATGACCTGGGGCTGTTTATCCACAGCCTTTTAAGGTTGAACACATCTCATGTATGGTAAAAACAGCATTTAAAGAAGAGTCAACAGTATCTCTTTTCTTATACACATTAACATGACCATTTAAAATCTCACACCTGCGTTGCTTATATACTTCATCCAAAGTAACCCAACTATGTACCCTAGCAAATGTGTTCCCTAACAAGTCAGCTTTTTCTTTATCAGTTCCGGACATTTTTTGACCCACAACTATAAATGGAATTCGAGTGGACTTGCTTCTTCCAGTCATCTTATTCAACATAGACCATAAATCTATCAGCTCAGTACCCCTGCCTATTGTAAAGCAGAACTGTCTCCGTGCATTTCTCTTGACAGACTTAATGACCCTACATACTAGAGGAAATCAACTAGATTCTCAGGAGTCATATTCCTACGCAACACTCTTTAAGCCCTATTTCTTTCTCGACTTCCTTGGTGCACTCTTCAGTCCACCAAGGAACCACCTTCATTTTCTCACCCACTTCACTCATTGGTACATATACATTCGCAGCACTCAAAATCGGAGGTCACAGAGGCAGCACATACATCAACCAGCCTCTCTAAAGACAACTGTCCAATAGACTTCAGGCAATGATTTCCAAACTTTTCTCAGTCTGCTTCATGAAAGCCCCATCTTCTGAATGGTACCCTATCTGGAATAGTAACATCAAAGTTTATGGTACACCAAATCTGGAAATGATCACGTCTAACAGTAAAATCATTCATTACATTACATTCACACATAGATGCAATAGAGTTAGAAGCTGTTATGAGGTCCAGGCAGGATGTAACCCCTCTAACAACATCAACTCTTGTACCACATCCATCGTTAAGACATACTAATGCTCTTGTTTCCATCATATCTTCCACAATAGTACTATTAGCATCTGTATGTGTGCTTCCCCATAAACTACTATGTGCATTAAAGTCGCTGCACATATCTCTCTAGAGCCCAATTTTCCTGATATTTCATCAAACATCTGTAATGATAGTTGACGACAACGGTTGTAAAAATTGTGTAACTTAATATTACTACCTGCACTGTAGATTTCCACCATCACATATTCATATTCAGATGGGACAGTTACAGTGGGGCAAAAAAGTATTTAGTCAGCCACCAATTGTGCAAGTTCTCCCACTTAAAAAGATGAGAGAGGCCTGTAATTTTCATCATAGGTACACTTCAACTATGACAGACAAAATGAGAAAGAAAAATCCAGAAAATGACATTGTAGGATTTTTTATGAATTTATTTGCAAATTATGGTGGAAAATAAGTATTTGGTCACCTACAAACAAGCAAGATTTCTGGCTCTCACAGACCTGTAACTTCTTCTTTAAGAGGTTCCTCTGTCCTCCACTCGTTACCTGTATTAATGGCACCTGTTTGAACTTGTTATCAGTATAAAAGACACCTGTCCACAACCTCAAACAGTCACACTCTAAACTCCACTATGGCCAAGACCAAAGAGCTGTCAAAGGACACCAGAAACAAAATTGTAGACCTGCACCAGGCTGGGAAGACTGAATCTGCAATAGGTAAGCAGCTTGGTTTGAAGAAATCAACTGTGGGAGCAATTATTAGGAAATGGAAGACATACAAGACTACTGATAATCTCCCTCGATCTGGGGCTCCACGCAAGATCTCACCCCGTGGGGTCAAAATGATCACAAGAACGGTGAGCAAAAATCCCAGAACCACACGGGGGGACCTAGTGAATGACCTGCAGAGAGCTGGGACCAAAGTAACAAAGCCTACCATCAGTAACACACAACACCGCCAGGGACTCAAATCCTGCAGTGCCAGACGTGTCCCCCTGCTTAAGCCAGTACATGTCCAGGCCCGTCTGAAGTTTGCTAGAGAAAATTTGGATGATCCAGAAGAAGATTGGGAGAATGTCATATGAAACCAAAATAGAACTTTTTGGAAACTCAACTTGTCGTTTTTGGAGGACAAAGAATGCTGAGTTGCATCCAAAGAACACCAAAGAATGCTGAGTTGCATCCAAAGAACACGATACCTACTGTGAAGCATGGGGGTGGAAACATCATGCTTTGGGGCTGTTTTTCTGCAAAGGGACCAGGACGACTGATCCGTGTAAAGGAAAGAATGAATGGGGCCATGTATCGTGAGATTTTGAGTGACAACCTCCTTCCATCAGCAAGGGCATTGAAGATGAAACGTGGCTGGGTCTTTCAGCATGACAATGATCCCAAACACACCGCCCGGGCAACGAAGGAGTGGCTTCGTAAGAAGCATTTCAAGGTCCTGGAGTGGCCTAGCCAGTCTCCAGATCTCAACCCCATAGAAAATCTTTGGAGGGAGTTGAAAGTCCGTGTTGCCCAGCAACAGCCCCAAAACATCACTGCTCTAGAGGAGATCTGCATGGAGGAATGGGCCAAAATACCAGCAACAGTGTGTGAAAACCTTGTGAAGACTTACAGAAAACGTTTGACCTCTGTCATTGCCAACAAAGGGTATATAACAAAGTTTGGAGATAAACTTTTGTTATTGACCAAATACTTATTTTCCACCATCATTTGCAAATAAATTCATAAAAAATCCTACAATGTGATTTTCTGGAAATTTTTTTCTCATTTTGTCTGTCATAGTTGAAGTGTACCTATGATGAACATTACAGGCCTCTCTCATCTTTTTAAGTGGGAGAACTTGCACAATTGGTGGCTGACTAAATACTTTTTGGCCCCACTGTATATTACGATATACAAGACCTTCCCTTATGAACGTAGCAGACCCACCATCCTGTTTAGCTGATCTATCAGATCTGATTGAACAATAACCAGGAATAATAAAATCAAGATGTGGTCTAAGCCATGTTTCTTGAACACATATATCACATCAAGTTTGATCTCTAAATCTATTACATATTTCTTAAACTCCTGACAGTTAGCAATAAGGCGTCTGGCATTCCACTGAAGGATAACAAAAATTATAACTCTACTTATCATCATACTGAGACATTCCCCCATTAGTATTATTAGGAGTCAACATATCAACAATCATGGCGATAGTAACATCTGTTACTCTTAAAAACTCTGTTGCTGCTTCCACAATGATCTTCAACTTGGCAGTTATTTTTTCCACAAACACAGTCCGGTTGATAATCTTTCCAATGAAGGCTATAAAGTCAATCTGATTAACTATTAAGGTGTCCTTTGAAACAACACATTTGTGAGAGCAAGATTTCTGAACAGGTCTTGTATCCATGTCTGGACCAACATGAGCAACATTTCCTACAGTAGGTCCACTTATTCCAGGATTATTATTATTACCTAATAGTTCCACCATTCTGCCTTGCAGCCTCTGCATAAGAGACCGTATGAGTGATTTTATATATTTTGGACTCTTTCTGCACCTATTATCTCCATCATTCTGCCTAATAGTTCCACCATTCTGCCTTGCAGCCTCTGCATAAGAGACATTATGAGTGCTTTTATATATTTTGGACTCTTTCTGCACCTGGCATCCACCAAATGCTGCACTGTGTTCCCCCCACAATTACTACATTTAACTTTGACATTGTTCCCACGTTCACCATAATCATGTTCCCCTCCACACTTAGCATATCTTTTCTTTCTTTTGCACAGATCCGCTACATGTCCCATTCTTTGGCATTTAAAACACCTTAATGGAGGTGGGACACTCTCTATCAGTGAAAGCCAGGAAGCCCATCTGTACTTTCTTAGGTACAACCTTCTCAAACATTAATAATACTGACAGACTTTAACTTCTCTTCCCCTCTTTCTTACTGAAAAACCTTTAATTAAGCTTCAACCACTATGCCACCCTCTGCATTTATATAATCTATAGACAGACAGTGGAACCCCAGAAATGACTGTATCCAACCACCATCGCCCGTTTGACGTGTGGTCCAATCGTATTCGCCCTTTGACTTTAGCCACCGCCCCAACTCGAATTTCCAGAAAACAAACGGCGGCCATGACACTTTTCCCGCATCCTATCATTGTTTACATCACACGGAGAGATAGTTACAGAGTAAGTATATTACATAAGCTTGCATGACATCGATTGTAATGTTATTGCTACATCTGTGAAGTTGTAAAAATGGAAAAGCGAATTGTAAACATTATTATACAGTGTGATCTCTGGTGTCAACTACCTATGATGCACGTACAGTAGCATTGGTTTCGGCATCGGTAGCTAACTTTACCGGTTGAATCAGCCACCGCTTTTCTGCATTTTCAATCATATTTTTACAATCGTAGCTATTTTAATGCACACTATCGCTTAAATTCGTGCTTTGATTTATGTTATAAGACGTCTGTGAAGTTGTGAGATCGTGTGCACGTGACGCAGGCTACAGTACAGTACAGTAATGTTATCATGCTACAGTAGTTTATTTTCGGTTCCAGTGTATGACACAGGTATATTGAACATGTATGTGGCCGTATCAGTCATGTATTAGCTAATACATGTATTATGTTAGCTAGTTTAATGCTGTTTGGTAGGCTATTCAATTCCCTTGACATTCTGCAAGCGTGAATACTTTACAGTAAGGGATGATATGCATTGCGTTAGTCTTACTATTTGCCCGTTAGATCTCACATGCATTGAATGCTAAACAACTTTACTACATGTTTTCCATAAATGCAGTGTGTACTTTGCAAAGATGAAAACCCTTCCATGGTGACACTCCCGTCCTGTATCTGTCATATAGGCCTATGCATTCTTTGTCCTATAGCTAGCTAACTAAATCTAGTAGCTGTCACTTACCATTCATGCTGCTGCTTGGCTGTATATTTGCTCTCATGGTGTTGAGAATGATTAATACTGTAGCTGTCACTTATGTATTCTCTGTATGTATTATGTATGAACCCTTGGACGTACAAGTACCACCAGCGCTCGCTCCTGCCTCACGGCCGGCCTGCCCTCTGTGATCTACCCCAGGCTTCTGTCTTTCCCCCGTGGGGTGAAGACTAGCAGAAGAGGGCGATGTCCTTCTTGCCTCAGAAAGTGCTGGGGTGAGTTTTTCTATAATAAATGATACGCTTAGAAATTGTAATTGAATATTTGCTAATATTGGGTTGACTATTAGTAGTTTAACACTCTCCCTCTCTCAACAAGCATCAGCAGGGGTGGATTGGCTGGACGCTGTTGACCAGGAGCAGCATGGGGAGTTCACAATTCAGCACTGACTTGCTTGAGAGACACCAGACCAACGTTGGTCCAGTGTGAACTGGCGGCCAGCAGTGGATTGCCCGACCGCCTTCTTTGCATGTCCACTGTTCCTCTGGATGCCCCTTTGTATGTAGGCATTTACACTGACATGCCCCCAGCCTGGGTGAGGGCGTAATTCATCCCAGACTTGCTTGAGACACCAGACTAACGATGGTCCAGTGTCCAGTGTTGTTTTCCACATTTTGTACAGGTGTGGCATGTGGTGTGAGCTGATGTTCAATGTTCCCCTCCTGTGAAAATGTACAGTTATTTATTTTTGCAGACTTAAATAAAAAAAAGTTTTTTAATTAATTACATTTCCGTCCAGTTTTCGGTCACAAGGCACCTGTCACTAATTTATTAAAAATTTAAAAAGAAGGGGGATACTAGTCAGTTTTACAACTGAATGCATTCAACTGAAATGTGTATTTCACATTTAACCCAACCCCTCTGAATCAGAAAGGTGCAGGGGGCTGCCTTAATTGACATCCATGTGCAGGGAACAGTTGGTGAACTGCCTTGCTCAGGGGCAGAAGAACAGATTTTTACCTTGGGGATTCGATCCAGCAACCTTTCAGTTACTGGCCCAACACTCTAACCACTAGGCTACCTGCCAGTGTTTATCTGACTAGATTAAAAAATATATATAATAATTATGTCTCCCCTTGCATAGATATATTACACTTGTTAACACCATTGGTCAGCTAGGAGAAATTAGAATAGGTAAGGTTGAGTTGAAGATGAGTGCAATATAAACCTAAGAGATGGTGAAAGTTCATTTTCAACAAGGTTGCATAATATTGATTTTCTATATGTAAAAACAGTAAACTCAGTTATCAAGGTTTAAAGGGACCAATATGTCTGAATGTTTGATCACAAATAAATGTGCCACTCCTATCCAGAATATTAGGCTATTTTCTGGTATAGCGTACTATGATTGGTTTACTTCATGTTTGTTTGATTAAAAAAAAGATTTATAAAAGAGACAGAACTATTTAAGTCTTTAGAAAGAATATAGATCAAAAGCTATGGTTGATGCCACTTTTTAATCCATAGACCTACCAGAAGAGGGCATTATTGTATTGTAGAGAGTATATGGCTTGCCTTACCTTCTCAGTGGGAATTATCCTGCTGCATTACAGCCACCTTTTTAAAGTCTACAAATCACCTATACTACACTCTTTACATTCACCATACAGTGCCTTCGTAAAGTATTTTGTTACATTACAACCTTATTCTAAAACGGATGGGGGGGGGGAAAGAATCTTTAGCAATCTACACACAATACCCCATAATGACAAAGCAAAAACAGGTTGTCAGAAATGTTTGCAAATGTATTAAAAATATAAATACCTTAAGTATTCAGACCCTTTGCTATGAGACTCGAAGTTGAGCTCAGGTGCATCCTGTTTCAATTGATCATCCTTGAGATGTTTCTACAACTTGATTGTAGTCCACCTGTGGTAAATTCAATTGATTGGACATGATTTGGAAAGGCACACACCTGTCTATATAAGGTCCCACAGTTGACAGTGCATGTCAGAGCAAAAACCAAGCCATGAGGTCAGAGAAATTGTCCGTAGAGCTCCGAGACAGGATTGTGTCGAGGCACAAATCTGGGGAAGGATACCAAAACATTTCTGCAGTGGTGAAGGTCCCCAAGAGCACAGTGGCCTCCGTCATTCTTAAATGGAAGACGTTTGTAACCACCAAGACTCTTCCTACTGATAGCTGCCTGGCCAAACTGAGCAATTGGGGGAGAAGGGCCTTGGTCAGGGAGCCCGATGGTCACTCTGATAGCTCATGAGTTCCTCTGTGGAGATGGGAGAACCTTCCAGAAAGGTTCCAAATCAGGCCTTTATGATAGAGTGGCCAGACGAAGCCACTCTTCAGTAAAATGCACATGACATCCTGCTTGCAGTTTGCCAAAAGGTACCTAAAGACTATCAGACCATGAGAAACAAGATTCTCTGGTCTAATGTAACCAAGATTGAACTCTTTGGCATGAATGCCAAGCGTCACTTCTGGAGGAAACCTAGTACCATCCCTACGGTGAAGCATGGTGGTGGCAGCATCATGCTGTGGGGATGTTTTTCAGCGGCAGGGACTGGGAGCCTAGTCAGGGTTGAGGGAAAGATGATCAGAGCAAAGTACAGAGAGACCATTGATGAAAACCTGTTCCAGAGTGCTCAGGACCTCAGACTGTGGCGCTGGTTCACCTTCCAACAGGACAACGACCCTAAGCACATAGCCAAGACGACGCAGGAGTGGCTTCGGAACAACTCTCTGAATGTCCTTGAGTGGCCCAGCCAGAGCCCGGCTAGAACCTGATTGAACATCTCTGGAGGGACCTGAAAATAACTGTACAGCAATGCTCCCCATCCAACCTGACAGAGCTTGAGAGGATCTGCAGAGAAGAATGGGAGAAATTTCCCAAATACAGATGTGCCAAGCTTATAGCATCATACCCAAGAAGACTCAAGGCTGTAATCGCTGCCAATGGTGCTTCAACAAGGTACTGAGTAAAGGGTCTGAGTACTTATATAAATGTCATATTTCAGTTTTTAGTAAACATTTCTAAAAACTTGTTTTTTCTTTGTCATTATGTTGTATTGTGTGTAGATTGATGGGTGGGGGTGTAATCAATTTTAGAATTAAGGCTGTAACTTAACAAAATGTGGAAAAAGTCAAGGGGTCTGAATACTTTCCGAAGGCACTTTATATTAATTTGTATGTCATGAATCTTTAAGTATGTTTGCCGTTATGTGCCTCGGTTTTCAGAATTTAAAGGCGCCCACTAGAGGTCAATGCTATGGAAATCCAGAGAGGACATATTAATAAATAAATTCCCTCGTTCTGTTGAGATCATAACTTATTATTTATTTCATGATCACGACATAACAGAAGTTGTTTTGTTGAGATCACGAGATAAACTCTATAAATCGGTGGAGCGGTATTGATAATAGAGTGACGGTATGGCTGAGGCGGCAGAGCTAGTGGTTGAAGTTTCTATTGATTGCTACACTAAGGGATGGTACATTTCATGTTAAGATCAGGCTTTCATTTGTGTTTGGAGCTCATTATCAGTTTATAAATTAGAATGTTGGCAAGCCAAATGTCCCTTACCTTGAGCTAAGAGCTTGTGGGGCATTTAAGCCCTCATGGGGCATTTAAGACCTGAACAATGCCTGACAAGAAGCCCTGTCTCCCAGGCTGTGTGCCACCTCCAAGACCACAGCCTTGGCTAGTCTTCTGCGCGTACGAGCTAGCTACCTAGTTATCTATGCTGGTTGTTAGCTTGCATAATTGATATGTGTATAAATGTAAGGCAAACTTCATGTTTTATGGATAATATTAATATTTACAGAGTGGGAAAAACATTTACAGAGTGGGATCAGAGCTCCATTACTGACAGGCTGATCAGATTGACAGGGTGCTTCATACGTAAAGCTCCTTGCAGGCAGATTAGCAGTCAATGCATTATGTATATGATCTGAGTCTGCTATTGAATCTGATCAGCCTGCCAGGAATAGAGCTCACTTCCTGGATCAGATATGCATCTGCCTATAAAGTACTTTGACAGCTAATCTGCCTGCAGGGGCTTTACCTTTGAAACAGCCTACAAGGCAGCATCCTGACTTATCAGCTACTGGGGCTGAAAGTGAATATGATCAGCTTGTCAGGAATGGAGCTCACCCACTGTAAACATGAATAATCCCTGATGATTATACACATAATTTATGCAAGATACAACTAGGGCTGTGGCGGTCATGACATTTTGTCAGCTGGTAATTGCCATGCAAATGTAAGAAGTGCAGTAATGTTATGGCTAGCCTCAATTAGCCTAGTTAGCTAGCTACTCTCGGTTTGATGTAGTCAAGACACGTACTATGTAATTGGACGTGGGGCTAAATAACCAGCAAGAAGTTAGTCTAGCGCGAGATAACAGTGTTTGCAGTCTCTCCCTCCATGCCTGCTCTGAGGCTCATGGTGCTATGAGCCTCCCATATCTTACTCACACGTTCACATTCACACACACTGCACGGCTTCCACTTCCTAATAGCCTACAGCTGCTCGCTCTTTGCCTCTCTCTGTCACTCCCTTTTTCCATGGGTCCGGTTTAATAAAGAGGCATAACTATTGGCTTTTCTGCTGCTTCCCTCACACGGATCGGACCGGTTGTCCTTTAGGTCCTTTCGGAACCAGCCGCAACTGGGAGACCCATGGGGTGACGTACAATTGGCCCAGCGTCGTCAGGGTTAGGGGAGGGTTTGGCCGGCCAGGATGTCCTTGTCCCATCGCGCTCTAGTGACTCCTGTGGCGGGCTGGGCTCGCTCACAAGACTAGCCAAGTTAGCTGCGTTGTTCCTTGCATGCGATTGGCTGTGGTCTTGGGGGCGCCACGTAGCCTGGGAGATAGGGTTGCCTGTCAGGCATCATTAAGGGCTTAAATTCCCCACGAGCACATTGCGATCAAAGCAGCCACAGGGCTCCTTGATGAGGTGGTTGTCATGCATCTGAACAAATTAATGGATGATGCATGCTACTTTTGATTATCTCTTGAGCTCGACAAAATAACTTTTGTTATGTTGAGATCATGAGATAAAAAATATATAAAGTCATTTTTACATCAGCAGATGTCACTAAATGCTTATACAGAAACTCAGCTTAAAACCCCAAAACAGCAAGCAATGCAGATGTAGAAGCAAGGTGGCTAGGAAAAACTCCCTAGAAAGGCAGGAAAATAGGAAGAAACCTAGAGAGGAACCAGGCTCTGAGGGTGTGCCAGGTGGAAATTATAAGAGAACCATTAAGGTCAGATTGTTCTTCAAGATGTTCAGACATTCATAGATGACAAGCAGGTTCAAATAATAATCACAGTGGTTGTAGAGGGTGCAACAGGGCAGGTTTGGTAGAGAGGGAGGAGAAAGAGAGAGAGATGGAGAGAAAGAGAGAGAGCGAGAGGGGGGAGAGTTAGATAGAGGGTCGAAAACAGCCGGTTCCATAGCCCACAGGCAGAACAGTTGAAACTGGAGCAGCAGCACGATAATGCAGCACGTCTGGTGCACAGGCCAGGGTTCCATAGTCACAGGTAAAACAGCAGAAACTGGACGGGGATGGGGACAGCCAGGAGTTATCAGGCCAGATAGTGCTGAGGCATGGTCCTAGGGTTCTGGTTTTCCAGGAGGGGAAAGAGAGAGGGACAGAGTGAGAGATAGATGGGAGAATTAGAGGGATCATACTTAAATTCACACAGGACACCAGATAAGGCAGCATAATTCCACCAGATAGGACAGACTGACCCTAGACCCCGGCACATAAACTATTACAGCATAGATACTGGAGGCTGGGATGGGGGGTCAGGGGACACTGAGGCCCTGTCCGACGATACCCCTGGACAGGGCCAACCAGGAAAGACATAACGCCACCCACTTTGCCAAACACAGCCCCTACACAGCCCCTACACAGCTCCTACACCCCTAGAGGGATCTCAACAGACCTCCAGCTTACTACCCTGAGACAAGGTTGAGTATATCCCACGACGATCTGCTCCACCGCTCAAACCCAAGGGGGCGCAAAACCTGACAGCAAGATCACGTCCATGACTCAACCCACTCAAGTCGAGTAGAGTGAAAAAAAGAACCTGTCAAGACACGATGCACCCATCCTAAGGACGGCATGGAGGAGCACTAGTAAGCCAGTGACTCAGACCCTGTAATAGGGGAGCCGGCCAGGCAGAAACAGCAAGGGCGGTTCGTCACTCCAGTGCCTTGCTGTTCACCTTCGCACCTCTGAGCCAGACTACACTCTACCATAGGACCTACTGAAGAGATGAGTCTTCAGTAAAGACTTAAAGGTTGAGACTGAGTCTGCGTCTCTCATATAGATAGTCAGAACATTCCATAAAAATTGAGCTCTATATGAGAAAGCCAAATCAGAGAGATGGGTTGGAACAAGTCCATGTAATGCTTTGTAGGTTAGCAGTAAAACCTTGAAATCAGCCCTGGCCTTAACAAGAAGCCAGTGTAGAGAGGCTAGCACTGGAGTAATATGATAACATATTATCATTCCAGCAGCCGTATTTAGCACTAACTGAAGTTTATTTAGTGCTTCATCCGGGTAGCAGGAAAGTAGAGCATTGCAGTGATCTAATCTAGAAGTAACAGGAGCATGGAATAGCTTTTCTGCATAATTTTCAGATTTTTGTAATATTACACTGATGGAAAAAAGCTGCTCTTATCCTTGATAAGTTCGTCAAAAGAGAGATAAGAGGTCCAGAGTAACGCCAAGGTTTTTCACAGTTTTATTTGAGACGACTATACGACCGTCAAGATGAATTGTCAGATCAAACATCAGATCTCTTTGTTTCTTGGGACCTAGAACTAGCATCTCTTTTTTACTACACCGTATTCAAAAGATTAGCCAGCTGGCTAGTCTGGAGCTGTATTTGTCATACGCATATAAGGAAAATTTTGCCCCAGATGTTGTCTTTGTCTTCACCATTTAATATTGTCGCCTAAGTTTTGGTATCTTTTATAAATGTCAATTTATTTGGTTATTCCAAAATTTCTAATCAGCATTTTGTTGAACTTCAAAATAGTAATCAATCAACTTAAGTTAATCAAAAGAAAAACAAACACCCCAAAAAAAATCAAATAACATTTAACAATCATCAGTCTGTCAATTTGTGGTGGACGGTGGTGCATCCGCTGGGAGGACTGTTCTCCGCTGTCAAGTGAGGTAGAGTGAGCAACCTGTTGGGGGAGACAGACGGAACAAACAGGGCCCAGACCCGCCTGGCCACGGTGCACTCAACAAACAGGTGGTAGATGTTTTCAGCTCTCTGCACGTGCTATGTGCCATCTTTACATGAAATACCTAGTGGGGAAGCAACCATGAACAGCCATCCATGAGATGTTTTTCTGTTTGTTTGTGTTGTCGTGGTGATTGAACTTTAACCATACCTGTTGTGTGTATATGGCTGAGCTGACTCTCAGGTGGGAAATGGTGTCCTTGGAGCGGATGTGGGCCATGATGTCCTTGTACATCCAGGATGCCAGCTTCAACCGTGGGCAGACCTAACCTGAACGCAAAATCTTTCCACGTCTTGTACACTGGTGGGGGGTCCCAGCAATAGGGTACAGTGTGGTCGATGGTGCTGAGTCCGAGGGTTCTGAGGATGGGAGTGGCAAAGTACCGTTCAAAGTACCCGGCTTTCCTGTCAGTCTTGTGGATGTTGGTGACCAAGTTGGATAGTCCCTGTGCCTTAATGATGTTAAGGATGTCTGGGACCCCCTTCCCCCCGTTCTCAACTGCTTTGTGCAGGGTGCTGCGCTTGAGTCGCTCCATCTGGCTCCCGCAGACAAAGGTGAGCATCATGCGTTCGATCTTCTTGCTGGTCGCTCTCTCCCGGGAGAAACAACCTGCCTAGGTACAGTAGAATGGGGAGAACGATTGCCTTCAGGACCAGGATCTTACCCGTCATTGTGAGGGACCGTGCGCTCAATTTGCAGAGCTTCTGTTGAACGTGGTGGATGATCTCCTCCCAGCTGACGGAGCCATCTCCATCCCTCTGACCCCAAGCAGCTTTATGGTCTCTGTTTTGACAGGGAAAGAGGTGGTGAGAGTCTCATGCCAGTCCTGTGACAGGTACAGTTCACTCTTAACCCTGTTGATGAGGGCACCAGCGGCTGCATAGTAGTCTTCCACCACCTTTCCATAAAGAGACATGTGTTTTTCTACATCATAATGTACAAAGTGCGACCTTTGGTAGTTTGGCTGCTGGTAGGCTTTGGCGGCAAAGGCAAGTCAGCCTGTGCTCATGGTTCACTTCTCACAGGGTAAGTGAAATGATAGGCTACAATGACTTTGCTCATGGTCCACATCGAAAATGACAGGTAACAACACCCTGAGTGCACCGAACACGAAACACCAATACAAACGTAACAACAGCACAACAAAATAGATCAACAAGTTCCTTGAATTTTCTTTTGCGGGTGCCTGTTCATTATAGGATAGACAGTTGTGGTTTAGCTGCACCAATCAAAGCAGTGAAGGAAGTAGTGAAGCAAGACTTTAGTGGTAAAAACCATTCATCTTGGGGCAACGGGGGGAGCAGTGTTGCAAAATGCAATCATATCACGCAATTATACCATGGTCATATATATTTTTTTTAATACAGACAAGCTAAAAAATGTCCTAAAATTATCACATTTTCTGATAAAAAAGTGGAGGTGCAACTTTGCACCCCGTATTTGAATTTGCTCCATGGCTCAGGTGTACAAGTATGGGCTATGCCGAAAAGCTGTTTAGCTCAGTCGTGACTGGCGAAGAGGAAGAACTTTACAGGTGTTTTTATTTTATTTTCTAAAATCATGCATGTGGGAGGTAATATTAAAATTAAACCCGGCACTGAAAATAAAAGTACACTGAAAAGTATTAGCATGTCATATCGTAGGGGAAACACAGCAGAGCCGCATAAAAAAATCAGAAGTCCCCAATTCGGATTTCCCACTTCAAGCCCAGCTATAAATGGTTTACTCTGGACGTTGTCTTTCAGTTGAAAACATTTATATTTCTGTTCTTGTGGGTTTTAAAGAGGATTAAATAGCATCCACTGGCCCTTGTGAAATGTTCGCCTTGTTTACATGCTAACACTGCGCTCTGAAGTTTTGGTATTACCTTTACAGTGGTTAGGACATGTTTTAACATAAAGTCAGAGAACACTGAAAGCGGTGGGTCAAATTACACACACACAACTAAAAAAGCTGTGAAGCATCACTCAAACATGAGTTTTGGTCTCATTGGTTCCATGTGGCATGTGGATTTTTTTAAGCGCATATAATGTAATGTAGGTAGATCAAAAGATTGTGCGAGAATCTGATGAGAATGGAGAGAATTTTAAACAGTGAAATATTTTAGGTTTAATGTACAACCACTTTTCTATGTTGTAGCCTAAGAGGCTATACAATTTCACACACATACATTGCATTTGGGATGTGTCAGTTTAGTCAATCTGAGGATACATCTAAACTAAATACACTATGAGTATTCCATCCACATCCATACAATGCTAAATTGTTGTTTTCTGAAAATATGAGTAAATGGTATGTCATTTTTCTATCTGAGAGGGAGGAATTTTCTAACATGGTCTCATTAGCTGTGCTATAAGCCAGAGGATGTGGGCGACACACAACAAAGGTCAGAGATGGAGACAGAATGTTCTGCTGGAATTAGCATACTTCACTTTCTACTACTCACCGTCTACTTGTGTGAGGAGTTTTAAAATTGTTGGCTGATGATCAGATGCAGTGTTGCAATACTATGCTGGTAGTGTACGTGCGTGTGTGTGTGTGTGTGTGTGTGTGTGTGTGTGTGTGTGTGTGTGTGTGTGTGTGTGTGTGTGTGTGTGTGTGTGTGTGTGTGTGTGTGTGTGTGTGTGTGTGTGTGTGTGTGTGTGTGTGTGTGTGTGTGTGTGTGTGTGTGTGTGTGTGTGTGTGTACGTTCTCTGGATATAAAGTTTGGAGTGTAGCATAAGGTAACCAGTCCATCCAGTATGCATAATAACAGTCTACACTCAAAGACGATTACTAGAATTTGTTGCAATTTTGGAGTATAGGCTAGACCAATTATGTCCCAAAGATATCTTAAATCTACTGTATGTTTTCTTTAATATTTGTCTGCTGTGCGTAATAGGCTATTCGTCTATGTATTGTATAACGATACAATCCTTATTTTAATTCCGTTTTTGGGGGGCTTGGGCTCATATATAGGCCTCTGCATATGCATATGCGTGTTTTGAATGAATCATCACCTGTCCATCTCATTGTATTTGGCTTTGAAGCAACATCCAACGATCATGTTTTCAACTCAGTTTCAACCTGTTATGGAACATCTTTCTTCAAATGGATCATCACAGTGAGGTGAGTTTTAAAAGCACAATACTGTTTTGATGACAAGTGTTTGATGTGATTTTCGAATGCATTTGCATTGATGTCAGAGAGGTTAGAGAGACAATAGAGCCCCGAGTACCAGGCCATTAGCGACCTGACAGTCGTTCGGGAGTTGGATACTACCAACGCATGTCCAGGGTGCATAAGAAGAGATGACCGTGACTCAGCGGTCACATGGAATTTGACTGCGGTCATGACTCATGACTGCCGGTGTGGCGGTAATACGGTCACCGCGACAGCCCTACCTAAGCCTACACAATTTCACACACACACATTGCATTTGGTGTGTCAGTTTAGTCAATCTGAGGATACATCTAAACCAAATACACTAGTCCATCCACATGCCCACACAATGCTAATTTGTTGTTTTCTGAATGATTTGAGTAAATGGTGTGTAATTTATTTTCTATCTGAGAGGGAGTTATTTTCTAACATTAGCTGTGCTATAAGCCAGAGGACGTGGGCGACACACAGCCAGGTCAGAGATGGAGACGGAACGTTCTGCTGGAATTAGCATGCTTCACTTCCTACTACTTACTGTATACTTGTGAGGGGTTTTAATATTGTTGGCGGATGATTAGATGCAGTGTTGCAATACTATGCTGGTAGTGTGTGTCTGTGTCTGTGCATGTGAGAGAGCTGCCTCTATCTTTGAGTCTTGATCTATGATAAATGTACATACATGTGTATATCACATGCATGTGTTGTTGATTTGCGTATTTATCCTCCTATATTTTCTGATGACTGTTGCAGAAATGAGGTGTCACAGCTACAGTACAGTGAGGCCATCCAGCCAACTACAGCAACACCCCACATGAAATTGGAGGGGAGGCAGACTGAGTGAAAACAAAGAATGACTTGCAAAAGACCAAGACAAAAATCAAACTAATTGCCAAACAGCAGGAGGGAGGATATTTTTCATATTAGCACTTGTTTTAGTACAGAAGGATCCCTCATTCATGACCAGGGCCAGGTCTGCTTTCTTAGCTAAGTGGAAAAATAAATTATTGTTGACGTTTGTATGTGTATGTTTTGCATTGTTTACATTTCCTTAATAAAATCGTACAAAAAAAAGGAAAAATAGATTATTTGCCTTTTAGAGTGAATTGTAGTTACCACCCATGACTGTATTTGTTCGTGACATGGGTATGGTTGTTGAATTTGTTCATTTTTAGTCCTATGGACAGAAAAATAATGTTTATGACAGTACATTACAAAGTCTTACTTTGAGGCTTACAGACTGGCTTACAATGGCTTACAGACTGTCTTGCAAAGTAAAATGTAATTTGCATATACCCTGCCTCTTCCCCGCCCCCATATTCCAGAAGTGAGAAACCTACATAAACATGCGAAGTATAGACCATATATTGTGTTCCCTACAGATTACAGAACATAGCAGAACCTCTCAACTATCCATTCACACCCCAGTCCTATCTACAGATTATGGAACATTTTTGTAGTGATGTGAAACTGAGGCTTTCTGTAGACTTTGGGGCTTTCACCAAATTGTGCTGAAAAACTGTTAATTACTTGGAGCTTTTAACACAATGCACATTAGTGCCAACTGTTGGTCAGCAATGAATAGAAATGTAGAAATGTAGAAATGTATTCCACATTCGGAAAGTATTCCGACCCCTTGACTTTTCCCACATTTTGTTACGTTACAGCCTTATTCTAACATTTATTAAATTTTATTTTTTTCCTCATCAATCTACACACAATACCCCATAATGAGAAAGCAAAAACAGGTGTTTTTTTTAACAAAAAAATAAGTATTTACTCAATACTTTGTTGAAGCACCTTTGGCAGTGATTACAGCCTTGAGTCTTCTTGGGTATGATGTTACAAGCTTGGCACACCTGTATTTGGGGAGTTACTCCCATTCTTCTCTGCAGATCCTCTCAAGCTCTGGCCAAAGAGTTCAATCTTGGTTTCATCAGACCAGAGAATCTTGTTTCTCATTGTCTGAGAGTCCTTTAGGTGCCTTTTTGGCAAACTCCCAGCTGGCTGTCATTTGCCTTTTACTGAGGAATGTCTTCTGTCTAGCCACTCTACCATTAAGGCCTGATTGGTGGAGTGCTGCAGAGATGGTTGTCCTTCTGGAAGGTTCTCACATCTCCACAAAGGAACTCTGGAGATCTGTCAGAGTGACCATCAGGTTCTTGGTATACTCCCTGACCAAGGCCCTTCTCCCCCAATTGATCAGTTTAGCCTGGCAGCCAGCTCTAGGAAGAGTCTTGGTGGTTCCAAACTTCTCCCATTTAAGAATGATGGAGGCCACTGTGTTCTTGGGGACCTTCAATGCTGCAGATATGTTTTGGTGCCCTTCCCCAGATCTGTGTCTTGACACAATCCTGTCTCGGAGCTCTACGGACAATTCCTTCAACCTCATGACTTTTTTGCTCTGACATGCACTGTCAACTGTGGGACCTTATATAGACAGGTGTGTGCCTTTCCAAACCATGTCCAATCAATTGAATTTACCACAGGTGGACTCCAAATCAAGTTATAGAAACATTGCAAGGATGATCAATGGAAAGAGGATGCACCTGAGCTCGACTTTGAGTCTCATAGCAAAGGGTCTGAATACCTATGTAGTGAAGGTATTTCCGTTTTTTATTTTGAATACATTCGCAAACATTTCTAAATACCTGTTTTCACTTTGTCATTGTGGGTCTTAGCATTTTATCAGTTACTGTTATGGGTTCGCACCTTCCACCGTGCTTACTTTTTTGCTGTGAATTCCTTTTTTTGCTGTCAAAAACTATGAATCTATGGCAGTATTTAGGATAGAAGCTTATACTTCACTAAATAAAACAAATTGTTTGAACAACAATGTGCAGAAAGTGTGGTGTCATCAAATATTTTCAAATGAATATGCTTCCACCGGGATTCAAACCTATTTCCTACCATCTGTGAGTGTTCTGGTCCCCGAGACCCTGACCAAAGATTTTTTTTAACTAACCCATGATCGACCACAGCCTGTCGTTTCCAATTGGAACAAATTAGTCATAGTGGACAGAACAAGCAAGGAGGGGGGCAGAGCCCAGCATGAGCTATAACGAGATCTGATTGGCGCGTTCTAGAATGTATTTGCATATTTCCATTAGGGACCTCCTACTCTGTGAAGTGTGCATGTGAAATAACTCAATTCGCCCTTGAACTCCTTCTAAACGGCAATTTAAAAATAAACTTTGGCAAAGGGTAAAATCCACAAAACTAAGTCCACTCTGTTCGTAACAGAACAGAAAGCCCCGGAACCACAGAAAAATCTGTGAAAACCACTTGATCTAACAAGTCTTTGGACGTCATTGATCACATGATAATGTTATGTTGAAACAAGCATCAGTACACTGCATCAGAGCTCCGGTATCATACGTTCGTTCCATCACTCAAATTTTGTCCTGTAGGTTTTCTCAAGGAAAACCCCCCACTGCTATGTCAAAGATAATACATCTAAAGTATTTATAACAAAGTATACTATAGTATTTTTTAATGAGAGAGAGAGAGAGAGAGAGAGAGAGAGTGATCACAGTCACACAAATGTTAAAAACAGAGTCTTTTCATTATTGAAAAAGAAAATCTGTTGTTTGACTAAGCTTACAGCATTTAGAGTTGTGTTGAGTAATAATCTAGGTGAGGGCAGTCATTGTTTGTTCAGTCTGCTTCATAAAACGTAACCAACATTCCCATGTCCACAGGACGAGACCCAGCTTTAACGTGGTGGCAGTAAAGTAACTATAAGGACTACATGTCATCAATACTGTACTTTCTTTTCCACCACAATTTTTCTTTTAGGTAAATACTTTATCAGGACTAGGGAGCAGTATCTAAAACAAGCTCTACGGTATTGAGAAATGCCCACGCTTACTGACAAATGTTTATGATTGATGACACAAATAAAGGGGAAGAAGCAGTGAAGAGAGGAAGGGGACTTTCATGTAAGTCATTTTACAGAAAAAGGTGTGTGTGTGAACTATGATATTATTCATACTCAACCAATGAAATAGGTAAATATTGTACACTGAGTGCACAAAACATTAGGAACACCTTCCTAATATTGAGTTGCACCCCCTTTAGCCCTCAGAACAGCCTCAATTAGTTGGGGCTTGGACTTCAAGGTGTCGAAAGCGTTCCATAGGGATGTTGGTCCATGTTGATTTCAATGCTTTCCACAGTTGTGTCAAGTTAGCTGGATGTCCTTTGGGTGGTGATTCTTGATACACACAGGAAACTGTTGAGTGTGAAAAACCCAGCAGTGTTGCAGTTCTTGACACAATCAAACCGGTGTGCCTGGCATCTACTACCATACCCTCGTTCAAAGGCTTTAGTCTTGCCCGTTCAAAGGCTTTTGTCTTGCCCATTCACCCTCTCAATGGCGTTTGTACACGTCTCAATTGTCCCAAGGCTTAAAAATCCTTCTTTAACCTGTCTTCTCCCCTTCATCTACATTGGTTGAAGTGGATTTAACAGATGACATGTATCATAGCTTTCACCTGGATTCACCTGGTCAGTCTATGTCATGGAAAGACACAGATGGCCCTGTTCCTGCTTTCACTGGAACAGGCCCAGATCCACGCCTTTTGCGTGAAGAAAAGACGGCAGAAAAGGGGATGCAGATCGGGGATCCTTCGAGGAAGCAGGAGGCGAGCGAGTAAACTCCCAATGCTTTCCATTCTCCTTGCTAACGTGCATAAAATTGATGACCAATAAAATTGATGGCCAAGATTAATAAAATTGATGATTAAGATTATCCTACCAACTGGACATTAAAAACTGTAACATCTTATGTTTCACTGAGACGTGGCTGAACGAAGAAACGGACAATATAGAGCTGGTGGGATTTTCCATGCACCGGCAGAACAGAGACGCTACCACTGGTAAGATCTCGAGGTATTGAGTACCTTATGATAAGTTGTCGACCACACGATCTACCAAGAGAGTTCTCATCTGTACTATTCGTAGCTGTCTATTTACCACCACAAAGCGAAGCTGGCACTAAGACTGCTCTCAACCAACTCTATAAGGCCATAAGCAAAGAAGAAAATGCTCACCCAGAAGCGGCGCTCCTAGTGGCCGGGGACTTTAATGCAGGCTAAATAAATCAGTTATACCAAATTTTTACCAGCATGTCACATGTGCAACAAGGGAAAAAAAATCCTAGACCACCTTTACTCCACACACAGAGATGCATACAAAGCTCTCCCCCGCCCTCCATTTGGCAAATCTGACCACAATTCTATCCTCCTGATTCCTACTTACAAGCAAAAACTAAAGCAGGAAGTACCAGTGACTCACTCAATACAGAAGTGGTCAGATGACGCGGATGCTACACTACAGGACTGTTTTGGAATATGTTCCGGGATTAATCCAATGGCATTGAGGAATGCACCACCTCAGTCATCGGCTTCATCAATAAGTGCATCGATGACGTCGTCCCCACAGTGACTGTACGTACATATCCCAACCAGAAGCCATGGATTACAGGCAACATCCGCATTGAGCTAAAGGCTAGAGCTGCCGCTTTCAAGGAGCAGGAGACTAATACGGACGTTTAAAAGAAATCCCACTATGTCCTCTGACAAACCATAAAACAAGCAAAGCGTCAAAACAGGATTAAGGTTGAATCCTACTACACCGGCTCTGACGCTCGTCAGATGTGGCAGGGCTTGAAAACTATTACGGACTACAAAGGGAAACCCAGACGCGAGCTGCCCAATAACGCGAGCCTACCAGACGAGCTAAATGCCTTTTATGCTCGCTTCGAGGCAAGCAACAATGAAGCATGTACGAGAGCACCAGCCGTTCTGGATGACTGTGTGATAACGCTCTTGGTAGCCGATGTGAACAAAACCTTTAAACAGGTCAACATTCACAAAGCTGCTGGGCCAGACGGATTACCAGGACGTGTACTCAAAGCATGCACGGACCAACTGTCAAGTGTCTTCACTGACATTTTCAACCTCTCCCTGACCGAGTCTGTAATACCTACATGTTTCAAGCAGACCACCATAGTCCCTGTGCCCAAGGAAGCGAAGGTAACCTGCCTAACTGATTACCTCCCTGTGGCACTCACGTCGGTAGCCATGCTTTGAAAGGCTGGTCATGGCTCACATCAACAGCATCCTCCCAGACACCCTAGACCCACTCCAATTCGCATACCACCCCAACAGTTCCACAGATGACGCAATCTCTCTTGCACTCCACACTGCCCTTTCCCACCTGGACAAAAGGAACACCTATGTGAGAATTCTGTTCATTAGCTACAGCTCAGCGTTCAACACCATAGTGCCCACGAAGCTCACTAAGCTAAGGACTCTGGGACTAAACACCTCCCTCTGCAACTGGATCCTGGACTTCCTGACGGGCCACTCCAAGGTGGTAAGAGTAGGCAACAACACGTGTGCCACGCTGATCCTCAACACTGGGGCCCCTCAGGGGTGTGTACTTTGTCCCCTCCTGTATTCCCTGTTCACCCACGACTGCGTGGCCCAACACGACTCCAACACCATCATTAAGTTTGCTGACGACACAACAGTGGTAGGCCTGATCACTGACAATGATGAGAAGGTCTAAAGGGAGGAGGTCAGAGAACTGGCAGTGTGGTGCCAGGACAACAACCTCTCCCTCAATGTGAGCAAGACAAAGGAGCTGATCGTGGACTACAGGAAAAGGCGGACCGAACAGGCTCCCATTAACATCTACGGGGCTGTAGTGGAGCGAGTCCACATTGGTGTCCACATCACCAACAAACTATCATGGACCAAACATATCAAGACAGTTGTGAAGAGGGCACGACAAAACCTTTCTCCCTCAAGAGACTGAAAAGATTTGGCATGGACCCCCAGATCCTCAAAAGGTTCAACAGCTACACCATCGAGAGCATCCTGACCGGTTGCATCACCGCCTTGTATGGCAACTGCTCGGCATCTGACCGTAAAGTACTACAGAGGGTAGTGCCATCCAGGACCTATATAATAGGCGGTGTCAGAGGAAAGCCCATAAAATTGTCAGAGACTGTTTTCTCTGCTACCACACGGCAAGCGGTACCGGAGCGCCAAGTCTAGGACCAAAAGTCTCCTCAACAGTTTCTACCTCCAAGCCATTAGACTGCTGAACAATTCATAAAAATCGCCACCGGACAATTTACATTGACCCCCCCTTTGTACACTGCTGCTACTCGCTGTTTGTTTGTTACTTATGCATAGTCACTTCGCCCCCACCTACATGTACAGATTACCTCAACTAGCCTGTACCCCTGCACACTGACTCGGTACTTGTGCCCTCTGTATATAGCCTCGTTATCGTTATTCTTACTGTGTTACTTTTAATGAATACTTTTTTTTTTGCCTACTTGGTACATATTTTAGATTTAAGGGCTTGTAAGTAAGCATTTCACGGTAAAGTCTACACTTGTTGTATTCGGCGCATGTGGCAAATAAAGTTGGATTTGATTTTACTCATGTTTTGTACTCAGTGTATGTAACACAAAATCATGTATTTGTGTATGTTGGGGACGTACATCTACCTGTGCAAAACATGCATATGC